>NC_081411.1:766932005-767232005 GCF_030272615.1 Cryptomeria japonica | reverse complement strand
CACTCTCCATTTTTGTCTCAATATTCTTCCCCTTTTCCTCCTCCACATCACAGTGTACCTCCGTTTCCACATTATCTATATCAGCTCTCTGTTTTTTATGGGTAGGAGCATTAGGTTGATCCTCATCCGAATCAAAATCTTTACAACTCTCAGAAATATGTGCATTAGTGACCAGGGGATCATCTTTGGTAACCCTAGCTTTTTCCTTCAGGTATTCATAAATGAGCAATATGAGCCCCTGATGGGCTATAGGGTAAGAATTAGGCTTTTTAGCGTGATCGACTAAACTCTCATTCAAAGAGGACGCTAAGTAATAAGGCAGGGAGATTTTAGCCCCATGGCGGAAGTGATTAAGAATTGCAAAATGATAGTTATAGATTTTAGTGAATCTACCATCAACAGTGAGAAACTCCATTAAAACCCTTAACACTTTCTGCCAAAAGGGCTTTACCTGTTGGGGAATGTAGTAGGAGATGTTGTCTTTCTTGACAAGCTTGACCTTCTCCTCCTCCGATTTCAGGAAGTTTTTGAGTGCTTCGGCTGCATACTTCTGGTCTCTATAGAATTTAGTACCCTCCTTCTGAAGACCCGTGACCTCCGCAACTAGATCCTCATCAATTTTCCATATCTCCCCGAACAAGGTGACTCTGTTGTTGTTCCAGCCTCTAGCAAAACCATATGACACCGAATTTCTGCTTCTTTGTAGCTTTTCCATATAGTTAGTAAAGCTATATCTATGAAGTCTTCTCCAGACTTTTCGTTCACTCTTCCAGTTTTCGCAGCCAGGGGGCTCATTCCTGTTTAAATTACCACCCATTTTGAATAGCAAGTTGAAGTACCCAAAGATGTATTTCACAGTCCGTAGGTATAACCCCAAGTTCTTGTATAAAATTTTGGAGTAACAGAAAAGAGTCTCTTTCGTAGTTTTGAAGCTTATGTTAATGGCCGCACAAAACCAACATTTATTATTATAATCCTCCTCACACATTTGATCATAGAAATGATGCCTAAAGGCAATCATTAACTGACAATTAATCTGCCCCCAAACTCTGTCTTTGGAATCCGGACCCCAAAAGATAATTATGATATTAACTTGACCCATTGATGCGATCAAAAAATAATTGTTCTCTAACCTCCCTTTTACAACGGGTCTCTCCAATATATTTAACATCAACTTCTAAATTGACCCCTTCATTAGCTAAGATGTCTGCAACCTTATTGCCTTCTCTTAGAGTATGAGTTATGATAATACTAACATAGTTATTTAATAATTTTTTTGCACTTTCAACTAAGTTAGTAATATTCCAAGAAACATAACTAGTACCTTTAAGGGCCTGGATGATATTTAGGGAGTCCCCTTCTAGTCAAATTTTTTAAAATTTGAATCCTTGAGCAAGCTGGAGGCTTTTTAGCATGGCCAGAGCTTCAGCCACATGATTATTTTGGACCCCAAAAGGAGAAACAATAGCCGCAATGCAGACACCTTGAGCATTTCTGATGACTCCTCCACCACCAAACTTCCCAGGGTTGCCTTTAGCCGCCCCATCAAAATTCACCTTTATCCAATCATGATCAGGAAAATGCCAGACAATATTATCTCTCTTATTCTTATTGTCAGATCTGGAAACTTTGTGTATTAAGTTCCATTCAGTGAGGATACCTTTTTCAATTTCATTCATATCAGTAACAAACCATTGCTTATTATTCCTGTGAGGAATATTAATATTCTTTTTTATAGCCTTGCAAATTTTTTCAAAGACCACCTGAGAGGTGCACTTAGCTTCCCTAAATATTCTGTTATTTCTCTCTTTCCAAATTCCCCAGCAAGTCATGGGGAGGGTCAGGGACCAAAGGTTCTTGATAAGATGACAATTGGTGGGGAAAGTCCATTGCCAAATAATTTCCTTGAGACTCTTGTTCATGACCCAATCAACTTTCCATTTCTCCCACAACTTACTCCAAATTTCCCAGGTAATTGAGCAGTGGAAAAAAAGATGATCAATTGATTCTTCCTCTTTCTGGCACAGCTCGCACCTGTTAGAGAATTTAAAACCTCTTCGAACCAAATTGTCAATAGTTAGGATCCTATTGTGAGTAGCAAGCCAAAGGAACATATTGGCTTTAGGGATCAAAATTCTGTTCCAAACTTTACCCCAAATGGGGTTACTGGTCTGAGAGAAAGTGTTTTTGTAGGCAGAAGCAACCGTAAATTCACCTCTAGGATTACTTTTCCAGAGAAAAACATCATCATAGTCTTTGTTAATAGAAAAAGACAACAGCTCTTTCTGGAGTAGGGAAAATCCAGCATGTATAACATCAAGCCTCACCCATTTGTTCTCCTTCCAGTAGTCACATACCATAGGTCCAAACCTCCTTTTACTTTCCTCAATAAATTGACTGTTGCCTTGATCAAAGAGAGATTCACTCTTCATCCAAGGATCCTCCCAAAACCTTATTTTGTCACCTTTTCCAAGGACCCATCCAGCTCCAGCTTTGGCCACTTATGGATTTGATAATACTATTCCAAATGAAGGATCCAATAGGGATGTCTTCAGAGTTAAGAACCTCCTGGATAGGTTGATTCTGAATATATTTGTCAAACCAGATTTGGTTCCAATATTTCTTGGTGTCATAAGCTCTCCATAATTGTTTTGCTATGAGAGCTTTATTAAAGGTTTTTAGAGCTTTAATCCCAAGCCCTCCTTTGCTCTTTGGTTTACACACTTTGTCCCAAACAACCAAGGATATCCTCTTTTTTTCGTCAACTCCTAACCATAGAAATCTCTTCTAGATTCTTTCCAATGCTTCAGCAAATTTAGCCGGGATACCAAATAAGCTAAGAGCATAAACAAGGAGATTCTGGAGTGTAACTTGGAGAAGTTGCAACTTCCCAGCCTAAGATAAAATGGATCCTTTCCATCCAACAAGTTTTTTGTTGAGTTTGTCAATAAGCATATTCCAGAAGGAGTTTGGGGGAACTAAACCCAAGGGGAGACCCAGGTAGGTGGAAGAGAGCATGTCCACCTTGCAACCAATAATTTTAACAATTCTCTGTTGTCTTATGACCAGAGTGTTCATGAAGTATATAGTCGATTTGTCCCAATTGACTTGCTGGCCAGTAGCCAAAGCATAAGAATTAAGAGCGGTTTTGAAGGCATCAGCCTCCCCAATAGACGTATATCCCATAAGGATAGTATCATCAACTGTGAGATTTTGCCAAGATCAAGAGCTTAATGAAATGTACAAAATAGAGACACAATATAGGACAAGAATAAACTGTATTCTCATCAATAGAAAATGATCAACAATAATAATTACAATCACATACAATGTAGATGAGCTTGCTTATATAGACAAGGCTAGGGATATGTGAGCATACAAACATGACATGTGGCTCAATAAGAAACAAGGGTAGGTAGGAGAAATAATATAATAGTCCACATGAGGTGGATCACTCACTAAATGTGGAGTGTAACAACAAAATCAACACCATAAAAGGTGGAATTTCTCCTCTACACACTATCCCAACGTGGCACAAACACCCAAGTGTCTCATACCCAAACTACTATGAAATGCATTTCCGAAGTAAACTTAAGTAAGTGTAATAATATCCAAGATGAATAATTATTTACACCAACACCCCCCCTTAAGTGCAACTTAGGGGAATGCACTTAAGTCAACAATGCAACTAAGCAATGCAAGATGGGTCTCGGCTACGAGGCCATGTTAGGTACCCATGTACAAATGCAAATGCATGCAAACCAATGCAATGAAAACTTTCACAAAGTGCGGAAAGAGAGAAAAACCCAATGGGAAAAAACCCTCCCCCAAAAGAGAGATGAAAAACATACAAGAGAACTCTCATAGAAGAATGTGAAGGACAAAACCCCATGTGAGGAAATAGTCCCCCCCATATGAGAGAAGAAGAGAAGCTAGGAAGCCCCCCTCAATGTGGAATCTGCACCAATGATAGAAGCTCGATGTACAAAGAAAATGCTCCACGAACGTCGAACAACATTCCTCCCCTTAGGAAGAAACAAAACCAAAGGTGTATCCATGAAGTCTCCCCAATCATGAAGGGAAGATGTATGAAGAAAACTCATGATGAAAGGAATCTCTGAAAACTGCTCAAGTGTCCCCATGTCTATGCTGAAAGATACCCCCTCCAAAGGTGGTAAACTATGCCACACTGCTGAAAAAGGCACTCCAAGATTTAGTGGAGATGGATGTAGAACATGTCCCAAAGACTCACATGTCTCCTTGAAAAATAAAGAGACCTCCTCCAACTGCTGTACATAAGTATCCACAATCATGTCAACCTCGAAAGAATGATCATGTAGAGAATGAACAAGAGGGTCAGAGTGTGCCCTCGCAACAATCGAAGAAGGATCACCTTCATCAAAGAGAAGATGAATGTCATCAATGATGTCTCCCAAATCTGCAATGTAGGATTCCATAAATAAACCTGCAATATCTGTCAAGTAATCATCCCATGAATCTGAAGCTAGAAGACAATGAATATCCTGCTACACTGAATCACATGAAGGCAAAACTGTCGCACTATCTGCATCATCAGGTGCAATAGGTGATGTGATATCAATATGAGGAGATGAAATACAAGACTCAAGAACGGGGTCACATGTGAGAATCCCCATGTTCAAGTGTCCAAAGTTCTCCTCAAAAACTGAACCATCACAATAAGTGTGATCATAATGTGTAGAATCATCAAATGTGAAATCATCATCATCAACAAAATCTGAAAAGGAGTAAACCGAGATGCATGATCAACCACCCCAGTCGCAATGATAGCTCTAGTCTCCAAGTCTCTAATGAAAATTGAGTCAGGTGTGAACTCCACAACTCTCTTAGTTGCGCCATGTGTGATTTGATAGATAGAAAGGAGATTGTTTGTCAAGTGGGGTACACACAACACATCATTGAAGGAGTTATCCCCAATGTCAATAGATCATTTCCCAATCACATCCATGTATGTATGATTGCCCATCAAAATCTGTGGCATGGTGCAAGGCTCAAATGTAGAGAACATATACTGCAAAGATGCCATATGATGAGAAGCCCCTGAATCTAGAAGCCATCTCTCTGAATTATGACTGATAGTAGCACATAGAGCTTTTCCTTTTCTTGTTCCAAAAGAGTGAGTCTTCCCACTTGTAGAAGCCATGAATGCTTGTCCTTTTCCTTTTGAATGTGAGGAAGTGGAAGTTGATGAATCATCCTTCTTGTAGACTTTAGGCAAATCAATGTTATGCTTTTTGATGATATGTGTGAGCTCATCAATCTTCTTAGAATGGCAAGGATGCTCCTCATGACCAATCTTTTTACAATAAGCACAAGTAGGTCTCTCCCTCTTTGGTGAATTATCTCTCTTGGAAGAGGATGAATCTCCTTGTTGTGGAGAAGATGATGCTTTTTCTTTAGGCTTTGATTGCCATTTCTTCTTGTTTGAGTTGTCCTTTCCTTGATTTCCTTTGTTCCCTTGATGTGCCACTAATGCTTGAGACTTAGAAGCCTTAAGAATGCCCATGCTTATCAACTTAGTTTGTTCCATCATCAACATTTCATTGAAAGCATCAAATGTAGGCATTTTGTAGCTTGAACCCATTGTCATCCTATGGGTTTGGAAACTAGAAACAAATGTTGCATATTCTTGTGGAAGCTTGCCTATCAAGTTGAATATCAATTGAGTATCCTTCTTATCAATGCCACAATCTTTGAGTTGTGCCCTCAACTCATTTGCCTTAGTGACATAATCTTGTATAGTATCAAAGTTCTTGGGATCTAACATGGTGAGATCACTATCAATTTGATAGCCCCTAATCTCATCAACTTGACCATACAAGTCTTGAAACTTTTGCCAAGCATCCTTGATTAGAGTACACTTCTCAATATGAAAAATGAGATCTTTTGATACATACTTTCTTAAGGTACCAATTGCCATGATATTTTTAGTGAGCCAATCCAAGTGACCAACTGGATCAACCTTTGGATCAGCGGGAGCAACAATAGTTCCATCAATGTAATGAGTTAGTCCTTTTTCCATAAGTTTACTCCATGCATCAATTTTCCAAGTAGCATAATTATGTGGAGTTAAGAGAGGAAACTTAGAAGAACCCATAGCAGCAAAAAGGAAGGAACACAAGAGCACAAAAGCACAAGAGACACCCCCCCAAATTCACTCAATCAAAGTACCCCCCCCAAAGTGATGATTTTGACACTTTATACTTAGTGCGATTACAATGAGCCACTTGCAAAACAAGGCAAAGTGGACTTATGATGCAAATTTTACAACTTTTCAAATGAGATACAAGAGACTTCAATCAATAGTGCAATGAATCTAACTGAGATTCAAGCAAATATACAAGTACCAAGAGAGCCAAAAATGGCCAAAATTTGAAAGTACAATTTCTACTTACAATGGCATCAATCTGATAGCATCATGTGAAAGTAGACGAAAAAATACGCACTTTCAAAAAAAATGGCACCTGAAAAGGAGGTCGTATGACCCTAAATGAAGCCTCTGAAGTTGCAAAAACTGGGATTACTCAGGTACAGTCACCAAAAACTGCATTTTTTGAAAAATTAGTGCATCAAAATCAAAAAATTTCTTCACCACTGCAGAGAGCACAAAATTCTAGCCCATTTCAAAAAAAATTGCACCCAAAAAGGAGCAAAAATGAGCAAGTTATGGCCATTTGAAGTTGAACTGCAAAATCAAAAAGCTCAATGAGAGGGGCCTGCAAAATTTTTGAAAAATGATGACGTGGCATTGACGTCAGCAAGTCACTGTGTTAAATTTGACGGCCGTATGACCGTCGCAAAAACTTCGCCTATCTGCTGACTGGGCGTTCGTACTGTACTGACTGATGACGTGGCAGATGACTGTGCAGTACGGATGCTGGCGTGGCATTGTACGGTGGCATACGGAAATCTGACGTGGCAGACTGATTTGGCTGATGATGTGGCGGTCGTACGGATTTGACGTGTACAGGTTGTACCCGCAGGCCAGTGGCCACCTGCCACATGGCGGATGCGGGTCCTCTTGTCTGGTTGACCGCCGGCAGGAGGAGGCAGTCGGAGGCGGACCGGAAGCCAAGGACGGCGGTGGTGGCTGAGGTAGCGGGCGCCGAAGAGTGGCGCTCGGGAGGAGCTGAGGAACGAGGCGCAGGTGGCGGCGTCGTCGGCGTACACAGGTACCAGCAGGTACTTGTCAGCGGCGGGTACAGGTACGCGACCTGCACACACAGACTGCGGGTACAGGGGGTTTGCGGACCCCCAAAGATTGCTTCTTTTTTTTTTTTTTTTTTGATTTTTGATTTTTTTGAAAAAAATTTCAGAAAATGAAATTTTTTTTTTCGAAAAATTAATAAAAAAAATTCAAAATCCTTACAATAATAGCAAAATTGGCAAAAAAAAATTTCTCACCAAAATAGGCCGACTTTATAACCAAAATTCATGGAAATGACCTTCTGGATGCAATGACGGGGTCGGATCTGGTCTAGGACGCCTCCAAAAGATGCTGCTCCTCAGATCTGCCTCTTGACGTCGCAATAATGCCTCTTCAAGACAAATCAATGAAGCCCCAATAGCTCTGATACCATGTGAGATTTTGTCAAGATCAAGAGTTCAATGAAATGTACAAAATAGAGACACAATATAGGACAAGAATAAACTGTATTCTCATCAATAGAAAATTATCAATAATAATAATTACAATCACATACAATGTAGATGAGCTTGCTTATATAGGCAAGGCTAGGGATATGTGAGCACACAAACATGACATGTGGCTCAATAAGAAACAAGGGTAGGTAGGAAATAGGTGTGGGTAGGTAGGAGAAATAATATAATAGTCCACATGAGGTGGATCACTCACTGAATGTGGAGTGTAACAACGAAATCAACACCATAAAAGGTGGAATTTCTCCTACACACACTATCCCAACGTGGCACAAACACCCAAGTGTCTCATACCCAAACTACTATGAAATGCATTTCCTAAGTAAACTTAAGTAAGTGTAATAATATCCAAGATGAATAATTATTTACACCAACATCAACAAACTGTTGGTGAGAACAAAAAACATTAGCAGAGGAAGGTTGAAGGCCTTTGATGATTTTATTCACTTTCAAATTATGGATCAATCTACTCATGCTCTCTGCCAAAATGGTGAAAAGAATAGGAGATATGGGATCTCCTTGTCTGAGCCCCCTTGACGATTTAAAGAATTTTGTAAGAGATCCATTAATAAGAATTGAAAACATAGGAGTGGAGATCAACTCTCTGATAATTTTGATTATCTTCTCATCAAATCCAAAAGCCTCCATGATTCTAAAAAGAACTTGCCAATCCACTCTATCATAAGCTTTCGCCAGATCCAACTTTATCAAAAATCCTTCTTTATTAGCAGCATTGAGGGAATGAATATTCTCATGCACAAGAATGATAGAGTCCAAAATCTGCCTGCCAAGAACAAAACCTTTCTGCTCCTCAGAGATGATGAAGGGGAGAACAGCCAAAATTCTAGTAGTCAAGACTTTGGATATGATCTTATAGAAAGAGTTACATAGACTTATTGGCCTAAATTTTTCCATTGAATCCGCCCCAGCAACTTTAGGAATTAAGGCAATAAACGTGGAATTGAATTCCTTAAGGATTCTTCTAGAGCCAAATACTTCTTTTACCGCATTGACCGTGTCTTCTCCCACAATATGCCAGAATTCCTGGAAGAAAAATATAAGGAAGCCATCAGGACCCGGAGCTTTATCCCTTTGAAAAGAAAATACAACTTTTTTAATTTCTCCAGCAAAAGGAATAGCAGAAAGGGCCTTATTCTGATTAGGATTAATGATCTTGGTAATGATATTAACCAAATTTTGTTGTTGGGTATAATCAATGTCCTTGTTCCTAGTCAGAAATTCATTGTTACAACTTTTATATACTGCTCTATTTATGGTTAAGACCTTCCCTATATTTCTCTCGAATCTATTATTTATTTCAAAGAGACTAAAAGGGACTGCAACTTGATAGTTTTATTGTCTTTTCTTGTAAAAATAAATGCATACATGTCATTTGACACCTATCTCTATTTTGTGAATCATCTTTGCTTTGTGTATGTTGATTAAGATTAGCATTGGCCTTGTGATTCTTGATGTTGCTGCAACCTTTATTCACTGTCATCTTTGGTATTTTAATCTCCAATCTACTCAAACAAAATAAATCAATTCTTCTCTTCATCTTTCATTATGATCTAAGGCTTCTCATTGTATACCACTATGATAAACCTCTTTATTGGGTTGTATCATAGGCACTCTATGTAGGCTGCTCACACAACCCTTGTCATTCACTTTTGACCTTATCATACTATCTTTATGACTTTATCACTCTATTTTCTCTTTAATAGTGACTGTGCGAGGTCTACAACAAAACTCTTTGTGTCATATAACCATTGTGAATGAGTATTCATGCTCGTTTAATATCCTTGGACTGACTTGATAGCCATATATGCCTTGAATTTGATCCTTTTATCCTTTGCTTGAGATTTTTCAGACTTTGAGGGTTGCAACTTTCTCTTTATTTATTAACTTGATTCTTTTGGATGTTATGTTCTTTGTGTTGCTACTACTTCGTGAAATCTTTAAGAGACTGTTGCAACAACTCTGCTTCAACAACTACAATTTTTCATAATACATGTTACCTTCAAGTATATAGCAAATCACATTATTGCTATGATTATCCTTCGTTATGTTTGGGACAAAATATTGTTCTGTATCCTTATCATTTCACTGTGAAGATGATCCATCCTTAATCACATCTTGTTTTGTCACAATATTGACTACTTATTAATGCTCTGTTTAAAAATGCAACAACAATGAACATTGTTCAACTCTTCATTCTTTTGATATAGGTGTTGCTCTCTTTGTTTTGAGTAGGGTTTTGCCATTGTGTGCTCAAAGGATGTTTTTTTATGGTGATATATGTGCTTTGTGGACTAGAATGGGTTGTGCTATTATTGTCTTTGTGTAATGCCCCGCCAGGAAACCTCGAAGGGATTAAGCCATAACACAAGAATAGAGTGCAATAATTTTTATTTTTAAAAAAAAAGTTACACCACATTAAGATACAACAAGATATCAAAGATTCAGATTACATAGCGGAAGACATCAACTACCACCTAAAGAGTTTCCCAACGTGATTACTTAATAAATATTTAATCATAATTAAAAATAAACTTAAATAAAAGATATATATATATATATTATAATTTAATATTATAATAAATGTATTTTTAATTAAGTTTATTTTTAATTATGATTAAATATTCATTAAGTAATCACGTTGGGAAACTAGGTGGTAGTTGATGTCTTCCGCTATGTAATCTGAATCTTTGATATCTTGTTGTATCTTAATGTGGTGTAACTTTTTTTAAAAAATAAAATTTATTGCACTCTATTCTTCTGTTATGGCTTAATCCCTTCGGGGTTTCCTGGCGGGGCATTACACTTTGAATAAGTTGACTCATTGCTTGCCATGGGTTGTCCTTCCATCTTTAATGGTTGCCTTTGACTGTCATTTATCTATGTATATCTCTGATTGGACTCTCTTTGTCTTGTAGAAGATTCATATGACTATCTTCACCTTGATCTTGATGTTCTTGTACGTGGAGGCTTGGAAATAAAAAGATGGTCTGTTATTTGCTCATTATTTAAAAAAGTTATCAACAAACCCGCCCTATTCCTATGACAATCTAATACAAGTTATCAAGCATTCTTTCCTTCAAGGGTTTAGACTGTCAAAGATGTGAGTCCATATTTTAAAACATATGAACTACTCTTCAAGAAATTTCATTCATTCTTTATAATAGATTTTGGACTAATTTGCTTTAAAAACATAGAAACAAAGGGGTAAAATCCTTTATATACATGCAAAAATTAATCTTTGTCATGAAACACAAAGAGGGTGTGAATGTAAAAGAAGAACCTGCCTGAAGCTTGCTAAGCCTTTGCATGATATGGTCCTTTGTAGTTGGCATGTGGCTTCTCTTAACCTTTTCATGCAAACTCCTTCATTAAAGAGGCTAACTTCACATTCAAACTCTTTGAAGTAACCCTTTGACTGCTCCTTCATTTTATGACTGCTCTCCTTTACACATGACCCATTACATAGATCAGATGACTGCCCTTTTGTAAATCTTGAGATATTTATCTTTGATGTTGTAGTAGACATGTGAAACTTTGCATGAGAACCTACTCACAACAAGACTTCATTCTCATGAGAGAACTCAGAGTAGACATAAAATGAATCCCTAAATGCATGCAAAATTGTAATGTACCCTTTTGGAATTTATCTTAATTTGGTCCTGAATCAACTATTCTAACTTAAAATGAGATTTGTAATACATTCATAAATATAATTTAGTGGATTCTAAAGATATTTTTACTATCATAATGCTAAGAATAATTTTAGAAGATGGAACTTATCTTGATAACTTTCCCTAATTATGCTGATCATAAACCTCCCTCATAAAATGATTATCATCTTCTTACAAACTGCTCTAGAACTCTTACAATCTCCTCCTTAATCTTTCATAAAATTCCTCACTATCTACTCCTATATTATATATTGATTTCCATATGCTTATAAATCTCTCATTGTACAACTTGTTTCACCCTTCAATGTGGAGCATCAATATAGTATTGGGTCCTTTTGAGCATCAATATAGTATTTGGTATTTCTATCGTCATACGGGTGCATTCATATTTGAATAAAATAAATATATAAACTCTTCTATCTTCCCCCATTAGAATGATATTGATGTCTCTTAAATAAGAAGCGAAAAGATGTGAATGTGAACAGTTGCCCTCCCAACATGAGATCACGTCCCATATGAAAAGCTAACTGACGCTAATGATTAGTTAATTAATGTAAGCATCTATTATCTTTCCTTGGCCATGAATGAGGGAATGCTTCTGCATGTATCGCTTGTTATTGATTAGTATATTACTTATTAGTTATAATCTAATGTTCATAATTAATCATACGATTGGTCTTTGGGTTTGATAAGGCATATCGATTGGTTTGATGCTGCCAACTACAATGTTAATCTATACTTTACCAAGTTGATAATTATTTTCATCTTATAGATGTCGTCTTAGGGAATATATTGGTTTATTAATCAGATCGTTCTCAGTGATGATATTAACCTTCATTTCCCTTAGTCCCTCTTGGTGTGTTTGCGTGTGTTACTTGATTAATACTTGACCTTGTCATGAAGAAATCGTACCTCTTCGAGGTAATCAATGTTTATTATCCATATATCATGATTCGTGTTTTTCCTAACATTCCCCCCCATTGACGAATGAGAGATGGATCCTAATATATCTCTGCCCCTCGATGGAATGGTTGCTTGAGAGGGATCACATCTCTTCCAATATCCATCGCGCATTTTAATAATTTATCAGTTGGGTATCAATCATCGTTTGCCTCATCGACTAAGTCAAATCTAACTAGTTTTGATTACATTGTTGCCTTGTCAATATTCCAGTGTTTATTGTCCTCTACCACCTCATGTTTGCTAATATATAACATTCCTTGTGAAACATATGTATTCTTCCTTTCATGATACATTGCCTTATGAATCCACTCTCGTTGAATATCACTATCTATTGTTGAGGGGACAACCTCTGATACCAATAGTTTGCTTAATATTTGATATAAAAAACTTTATTTATTGATCAAAATGAGTGCTATTCTATTATATATATTTTTTTATTGAATATTTGTTTTCTAAGCTTATTTATTATTATATTTGTTTCTAATTACGTTGTTATGGGAATGAATGTTTAGTTATTAATTAATTATTGATCAATTACAGTTACACACTGTTATTGATCAAACATTTAAATCACTATTTAATTAATATATAATATTTATTTATAATATTTTCAAATATAATATAAGTTTTATTTTATTTAAATATATCAAGAATATTAATTAATAAATATTATTAAATAATAATATTTAATAAATATTTAATGATTTCAAGTAATCATTTGTTGATAATTTTTATATTAATCAATAATAATTATTTCATTTAGGATATAATAATGATCAAGGAGGGGACATGACAAAAACTGATGGCTTTCAACTCCAACTTCCCTCCAAATCTCAGAAGATGCTTTTTGGCCTTTATTCAACGTGAAAATACATAAATTTGGAGAGTCAAAGCTTTTAATCAAAATGATGAGGAAATTTAATGTTTATGACTTGATATATAGGGACTAAAGGTATTTTGACAATAATTTTTGACCTGGAGGGAGAAAAATAGGTAACAATTACTTTTAATGTTATTATTGTTTGAGGCTTTTGTTCAGGTTCATACACCTTTTCATTCATGCTGATATTCTTTAAAATTAATTGGTTTTTATTTTCCCATCGATTTGTCTCCCAAAGCAATGGGATGGACTATCTTCACACTTGTTTTTCCCCAATAATGTCACTTCCTATGGATTCTTGATCTTTTCTTTTCACATCCCATACTTGTCTATTTTGCTATGACCCTCATGATTGTCTCTATCTCACACATGACATCATTAATAATTATTTACCTTTTTAAATCTTACAAATCTTCTTTCCATTTGGTACATAGACCCTAGATTGAAAGTCATTCCACATAGGAAAAATGCAGATGCCACAACGATCCAATAACTCATATTTAATTGCAAAATATTTTATTGTTTTATATCAGTGCATATAAATGTTGAATGCCAGACACTTGAGAATGAACCCTATAATATTTCAAGGCCCATCTATAGTTGCTAAGTCATTTATAATAGTGTTGTTCTTGGGAAATCAAAACAACACAGGTGATGAGACACTAGATATATGACTGAGTGCGGTATAGATGTCTAAAAATATGGAAAACACTTTGGTATGCAGCATGAACAAGGCCTAGGATGAATAATTTGCTCAATTTAGGTGCATAATAAATTATTAACATTCCTTCAAGAAGTTGAATAGATTTCCCTTTATGTGAGCCATAGAGTATAGTCTGACTGATTAATAATAAATGTAAGAGAAAGGTCCATATCCAAATCATGTTACCTTTGTTTCTATTCTGACTAATGTAAGAGGATGTTACTACAATCTTTTAAGTAATGCAACTCTAGTGTCAAAGAATGCAATGCTTTGATGTTATGATTCAAAATTTCTATATTGCACCCATAGTAGAACATTTGTTATGATAAAAATAAGATATTATTTGTTACTTTTCAATATGAATACAATGCAAAATTGCTATTGATTATTTGTTCAAAACTTAACCTACTCAAAATGACTTTTTCTTTCAAGTGGAAGTTTTTTTTATGACCTTGTTTGAGATTTGTTTGTCTGATGCAAAACTAAAGATTCCTTAATAGGATATAAACTTCTCCTGCCTCCAATGACTTTTACTTTAAGTTTGATTTTTGTCAAGGCCCATTTTGAAATATGTTTCTGTTACAAAAGTAAAGATTTCCTAATAGGATATACACTTCTCCTGCTTCCAATGACTTTTACTTTAGGTTGGAGTTTTGTCAAGGACCTTTCTGAAATTTGTTTATCTGTTACAAAATTAAAGACTCATTAATAGCCCTTTCGC
Source organism: Cryptomeria japonica (assembly GCF_030272615.1). Taxonomy (NCBI): domain Eukaryota; kingdom Viridiplantae; phylum Streptophyta; class Pinopsida; order Cupressales; family Cupressaceae; genus Cryptomeria; species Cryptomeria japonica. The sequence goes on along the minus strand of NC_081411.1, from coordinate 767,217,348 downwards.
TTCTAATTTCATGAGGATTTATTTTTGGTTTACAAGCCTTTCTAAACAATTTAATTTATAGTTTGTGTTTCGTTGATTTGTTGAACATGTAATTTTTTTTTTCCTTTTAGCAACTAAATTTCTATGAGCTAGAAGATTACAGTTTAGTGGTTCACCAATATGATTCGAATATTATAAAGGGCATGTGTGGAGCGACTGGTTATGATAGCTTATTCTTTGCATAAAATTTGTTACGGGCCAAAAATAGATTGTCTTGATAGGAAGGTTATTCGTTGAGGTCATGTTTTCTAACAGCCTAAATAATGATCAATAGGCCAAAGCCATTTTTTAAGGCTTGTCTCGATTTCTTTGTATTTTTTTTTAGTTTACGTTTTATTTAAGAAATTATTAATTTTGATTTCAACACTAAATTATAAAAATCATAATTTTGAAAATAAATTTTAGGCCTCTTCCTTCGCCTCAAAACATAAGGCCCCTTTCTTTGCTCCATCTCCCTTTTTACCCCAACTTGGCAGTAAGCAAAACCAAGGTAAGATAGACAAGCCTTGGGCTGAGTCACGAGGATACTCTCAAGGTAAAAAATAAAATATAAGCCTCCTTCCTAAATGTTTAATGAATATTTAAAAAAATAGTATTTATTGTTACTAAAATAATGCACAATCGATAATTATAAATAACCCTCGCAACATAAGCCCCTCAACTTCTTCCTGACTCCAACTTGGCAGTAAGTCAGACCAAGGTAAGATGAACACGTGTTGGGTTGTGCCGTGGGCAATGCTTCTAATTTTCAAAAAATGATAAGCTTCCTTTTTAATAGGCCAAAGTCATTTTTTAAGGTTTGTGTCATTTTTTTGCATTTTTTTTTAGTTTTTGTTTTATTTAAGAAATTTATTAATTCTGATCTTAACACTAAATTTAAAAATCACAATTCTGAAAAATAAATTTTAACCCCCTTTCTTCGCGTCAACTTCTTCTTGACCCCAACTTGGCAGTAAGTAAGACCAAGGTAAAACAGACGGGCCTTGGGTTGAGTCACGTGGATACTCTAGAGGTAACAAAAAAAATACAAACCTCATTCTTAAATGTTTTATGAATATTTTTAAAAAAGTATGAATTGTTACTAAAATAATGCACAATCAATAATTTTAAATAACCCTCGCAACATAAGCCCCCTTATTTCACCTCAACTCCTTCGTAACCCCAACTTGACAGTACCTAAGACCAAGGTAAGGTGGGCAGACATTAATTTAAAAAAAAACATAAGCCCCCTTTCTTAATACGATAGTCATTTTTTAAGGTTTGTCTCTTTTTTTTGCATTTTTTAAATTTATATTTTATTTTAGAATTTATTAATTTTGATCTCAATAATAATTCTCCTTCTTAATAAGCGTTGGGTTGAGTCATAGGGAATGCATCCAATTTTTAAAAAAGCATAATTCTTCCTAATAGGCCAAAACCATTATTTAAGATTTGTCTCATTTTTTTTGTATTTTTTTTTAGTTTACGTCTTATTTAAGAAAGTATTAATTTTGATTTCAACACTAAATTATAAAAATCACAATTTTGAAAAAAAAATTTAACCCACTTTCCTTCGCCTCAAAACATAAGTCCCTTTCTTTTGCTCCAACTCATTTTTTACCCCAACTTGGCAGTAAATAAGACCAAGGTGAGGTAGGTGGGTTTTGCGTCGAGTCACGGAGATACTTTAAAGGTAAAAAAAAAAAAGCTCCCTTCTTAAATGTTTTATGAATATTAAAAAATAGAGTATTTATTATTACTAAAATAATGCACAATCGATAATTATAAATAACCCTCACAACATAACCCTTTTTTTTTGCATCAACTCCTTCCTGACCCCAACTTGGCAGTAAGTCAGACCAAGGTAAGGCGGACAGGAGTTGAGCTATGTCGTGGGCAATTCTTCTAATTTTCAACAAAAGATAAGTTTTTTTCTTAATAGGTCAGTTTAAAAATCACAATTCTGAAAAATTTATTTGAACCCCTTTCTTTCGCTCCAGCTTCTTTTTGACCCCAACTTGGCGGTAAGTAAGACCAAGGTAAGGCAGACGGACCTTGAGCTAAGTCACATGGATATTCAGAAGGTAAAAAAAAAAACCACAAGCCCCATATCTAAAAGTTTTATGAATATTTTTAAAAAAGTATGAATTGTTATTAAAATAATGCACAATTAATAATTATAAATAACCCTTGTAACAGAAGCCCATTTATTTTGCCTCAACTCCTTCCTAATCCCAACTTGACAGTACCTAAGACCAAGGTAAGGCAAGCAAATATTAATTTAAAAAAAAACATAAGCCCCCTTTCTTAATACGACAAAGTCATTTTTTAAGGTTTGTGTCTCGTTTTTTTTGCATTTTTTTAATTTATATTTTATTTTAAAATTTATTAATTTTGATCTCAACATTAATTCTTCTTCTTAACAGGCATTGGGCTGGGTCGTGGGGAATGCATCCAATTTTTAAAAAAAACATAATTCTCCTTAATAGGCCAAAACCATTATTTAAGATTTGTTTCATTTTTTTTGCATTTTTTTTTAGTTTACGTCTTATTTAAGAAATTATTAATTTTGATTTCAACACTAAATTATAAAAATCACAATTTTGAAAAAAAAAATTTAGCCCCCTTTACTTTGCCTGAAAACATAAATCCCTTTCTTTTGCTCCAACTCATTTTTTACCCCAACTTGGTAGTAAGTAAGACCAAGGTAAGGTAGGTGGGTTTTGCGTCGAGTCACGAAGATACTTTAAAGGTAAAAAAAAAATATAAGCTCCCTTCTTAAATGTTTTATGCATATTAAAAAATAGAGTATTTATTGTTATTAAAATAATTCACAATCGATAATAATAAATAACCCTCGCAACATAACCCCTTTTTTTTGTATCAACTCCTTCCTGACCCCAACTTGGCAGTAAGTCAGACCAAGGTAAGGCGGACAAGAGTTGAGTTGTGTCATGGGCAATGCTTCTAATTTTCAATAAAAGATAAGCTTCTTTCTTAATAGGTCAAAGTTTAGAAATCACAATTCTGAAAAATTTATTTTAGCCCCCTTCTTTCGCTCCAGCTTTTTTTGACCCCAACTTGGCAGTAAGTAAGACCAAGGTAAGGTAGACGGATCTTGAGCTGAGTCACAAGGATAATTTGAAGGTAAAAAAAAAACCACAAGCTCCATATCTAAATGTTTTATAAATATTTTTAAAAAACTAAGAATTGTTATTAAAATAATGCACAATTAATAATCATAAATAACCCTCGTAACATAAGCCCATTTATTTTGCCTCAACTCCTTCCTAATCCCAACTTGTCAGTACCTAAGACCAAGATAAGGTGGGCAGACATTAATTTTTTTTAAAAACATAAGCCCCCTTTCTTTATACGACAGTCATTTTTTAAAGGTTTTATCTCTTTTTTTTGCATTTTTTTAATTTATATTTTATTTTAGAATTTATTAATTTTAATCTCAACATTAATTCTCCTTCTTAATAGGCGTTGGGTTGGGTCGTGTGGAATGCATCCAATTTTTTAAAAAACATAATTCTCCTTAATAGCTCAAAACCATTATTTAAGATTTGTCTCATTTTTTTTGCATTTTTTTTTAGTTTACGTCTTATTTAAGAAAAATATTAATTTTGATATCAACACTAAATTATAAAAATCACAATTTTGAAAAAAAAACTAGCTCCATTTCCTTCGCCTCAAAACATAAGTCCCTTTCTTTTGCTCCAACTCATTTTTTACCCCAACTTGGAAGTAAGACCGACCAAGGTAAGGTACGTGGGTTTTGCGTCGAGTCACGGAGATACTTTAAAGGTAAATAAAAAATATAGGCTTATTTCTTAAATGTTTTATGAATATTAAAAAATAAAGTATTTATTGTTAATAAAATAATGCACAATCGATAATTATAAATAACCCTCGCAACATAACCTCTTTTTTATGCATCAACTCTTTCCTAACCCCAACTTGGCAGCAAGTGAGACCAAGGTAAGGCGGACAAGAGTTGACCTATGTCGTGGGCAATGTTTCTAATTTTCAACAAAAGATAAGCATCTTTCTTAATAGGTCAAAGTTTAAAAATCACAATTCTGAAAAATTTATTTTAGCCCTCTTTCTTTCGCTCCAGCTTCTTTTTTACTCCAACTTGGCAGTAAATAAGACCAAGGTAAGGCAGACGGATCTTGAGCTGAGTCACAGGGATAATTTGAAGGTTAAAAAAAAAAAACCACAAGCCCCATATCTAAATGTTTTATGAATATTTTTAAAAAACTATGAATTGTTATTAAAATAATGCACAATTAAAATTCATAGATAACCCTCGTAACATAAGCCCATTTATTTTGCCTCAACTCCTTCCTAATCCCAACTTGTCAGTACCTAAGACCAAGGTAAGGTGGGCAGACATTAATTTTAAAAAAAAATAACCCCCCTTTCTTTATACGACAGTCATTTTTTAAGGTTTCTATCTCGTTTTTTTAACATTTTTTTAATTTATATTTTATTTTAGATTTTATTAATTTTAATCTCAACATTAATTCTCCTTCTTAATAGGTGTTGGGCTGGGTCGTGTGGAATGCATCCAATTTTTTAAAAAACATAATTCTCCTTAATAGCTCAAAACCATTATTTAAGATTTGTCTCATTTTTTTTGCATTTTTTTTAGTTTATGTCTTATTTAAGAAAAATATTAATTTTGATTTCAACACTAAATTATAAAAATCACAATTTTGAAAAAAAAACTAGCCCCATTTCTTTCGCCTCAAAACATAAGTCCCTTTCTTTTGCTCCAACTCTTTTTTTACCCCAACTTGGCAATAAATAAGACCAAGGTAAGGTAGGTGGGTTTTGCGTCGAGTCACGAAGATACTTTAAAGGTAAATAAAAAATATAGGCTCATTTCTTAAATGTTTTATGAATATTAAAAAATAAAGTATTTATTGTTAATAAAATAATGCACAATCGATAATTATAAATAACCTTCGCAACATAACCCCTTTTTTTTGCATGAACTCCTTCCTGACCCCAACTTGACAGTAAGTCAGACCAAGGTAAGGCGGACAGGAGTTGAGCTGTGTCATGGGCAATGCTTCTAATTTTCACTCCAGCTTATATTTTACCCCAACTTGGTAGTAAGTAAGACCAAGGTGAGGCAGACGGACCTTGAGCTGAGTCACATGGATACTCAGAAGGTAAAAAAAAAAACCACAAGCTCCATATCTAAAAGTTTTATGAATATTCTTAAAAAACTATGAATTGTTATTAAAATAATGCACAATTAATAATCATAAATAACCCTTGTAACATAAGCCCATTTATTTTGCCTCAACTTCTTCCTAATCCCAACTTGATAGTACCTAAGACCAAGGTAAGGCGAGCAGACATTAATTTTAAAAAAAACATAAGCCCCCTTCCTTAATATGACAAAGTCATTTTTTAAGGTTTGTGTCTCATTTTTTTTGCATTTTTTTAATTTATATTTTATTTTAGAATTTATTAATTTTGATCTCAACAATAATTCTCCTTCTTAATAGGCATTGGGCTGGGTCGTGGGGAATGCATCCAATTTTAAAAAACAACATAATTCTCCTCAATAGGCCAAAACCATTATTTAAGATTTGTCTCATATTTTTTGCATTTTGTTTTAGTTTACGTCTTATTTAAGAAAGTATTAATTTTGATTTCAACACTCAATTATAAAAAACACAATTTTGAAAAAAATTTTTAGCCCGCTTTCCTTCGCATCAAAACATAAGTCTCTTTCTTTTGCTTCAACTCATTTTTTATCCTAACTTGGTAGTAAGTAAGACCAAGGTAAGGTAGGTGGGTTTTGCATCGAGTCACGGAGATACTTTAAAGGTAAAAAAAAATATAAGCTCCCTTCTTAAATGTTTTATGAATATTAAAAAATAGAATATTTATTGTTATTAAAATAATGCACAATCGATAATTATAAATAATCCTCGCAACATAACCTTTTTTTTTGCATCAACTCCTTCCTGACCCCAACTTGGCAGTAAGTCAGACCAAGGTAAGGCGGACAGGAGTTGAGTTGTGTCATGGGCAATGCTTCTAATTTTCAACAAAAGATAAGCTTCTTTCTTAATAGGTCAAAGTTTAAAAATTACAATTCTGAAAAGTTTATTTTAGCCCCCTTCTTTCGCTCCAGCTTATTTTTGACCCCATGTAATGCCCCGCCAGGAAACCCCGAAGGGATAAAGCTAAAACACATGAATAGACTGCAAAATTTTTTTTTTTTTTTAAAGTTACAACACATAAGATGCAACAAGATATCAAAGATTCAGATTACATAGCGGAAGACTTCAACTAACACCTAAAGAGTTTCCCAACGAGATTACTTAAATTTCACAATTCACTTAACTCACACAATTAAACCAATAAACTGAATATCTTAATAACGAGATAATTCATAATCAGGATAATTTCTTTCAGAAGATGGAAATATAAATCACAAGCAAGGATTCATCCATTAAGATCCATTCATAATTTCCATTCAAGCTTTTCATTTAAATTAACAAGCCATACAACTAATATTCTAACATATTAGAATTTCATCATAAACATATGAGATCTTTCCAAGCATATTTAAATTCCTTAACAACAACTGAGTATAATTCATTACTCTAAGTTACATTCTTTTCATATACCAACTTATTGCATTTTAAAAGACGATTGCATACTAGCATCTACGATAATCTCATCTAAAACACTTACACATTCGATCAACATGGCATTCAATAAAGGACTGAATATAAGCATTTATAGTTAATTCCATTTATCCACTTAACCATTCTAACATAAGCTAAACATACATGATAAAGCTGAATAAAGGAACATAAGAGAATACATCACATGACACCATAATGATCTCGGAGTTCACCCCTAAAGGGCTACATCTCCGGGTCTGCTCAACTGCAAGACCCCTCTGATAATTAATAAAGTTAAGAATACAAGAGGTTACACCATACAATCCAGCCATCAAGGCGATACATAAACAATATACAAACGACCACATCAGTCCATTAATACATAAACGATCCTTGAAAAGAACAGAATCCAGCTGAACATAATCAAAGCTAAAACAAAGGTCCAGAAGAGCTTCCATAAAACTGAGCCATCACCACCCAAGGTCTAACATGAAACCGACACTCACAAGGGCAGAGACAAAAGGACGACCCACAAAGGTACTCCTAACAGGACAAAAACGACAACACACTAGCGAACGTAGGGACAAGTGTCATCACACAACCTGGTATGGATACCATGGCAAGTCTTCATAGGTCCCGGCCCCATACACTGGGTCACCCTGGCACCCTAATCCGAACTTCCGGCCCATCCAAGCCTCGTGTGGACCCACACATCCTCTCGTGAAGACAAGGATGGCGGTTTGCCATTTCAGGCCTTCTCATAGCATGTCGAATCTATGATAGCACTCGTCCCATGTGTGAGGCACATTTATCTTATTTAGAGATTATATTCTAATCTACTTATAGGTTATCACTTATTAGACTCATTTTCGACGGGTTACCCAGCAGCCACTTTGGGCGCGACCCCCAATCGAAAGCCACTTTCCCATACGACACTAGACTATACTCGGACGAACTCAAAACCAAGGAATACACATGGTCTGACAAACGGAGTTCAAGAAGGGATACACAATCATCAGGTCATACATGACTCAAAAGTAATCACTTACTGACGGTACTCTAACTAGAGACCCGATCAACAACGGTCAACCACAATCATCATTCGACTCACACACAAGGAGGATATGATCAAAACGACACTACCACAATACAACAGTCAACTCGGAATCGAGGACTGAAACAGGTACCCCAAGTCAAGCCATACGATAGGGTCCTACTAAACAAAGCAAAACATGCCATTTCATAATTAAAGGCGAATACAGAAATTAAACTCGCAAGGCAATAATCAGAAAAGACAATATTTTCTCAAATTGATTTAAACATTAAAATCGATCAAGTTTTCTACATGACCTAAAATAGGTTACAGTTATCTACCTCATCAAGGGATAAGTTGTTCTTGGTTTTCTAACTCCTAAGGTTCAAAGCATCGAACAGGCAAATTAAGCCATAATGAGTTTTTTAAACCAAATTTATAATAATAAAACTCAGACAACCATTAATCTATTAAATAAGATATTTAATCTCCGACAAAACATCATTAACATACTGGTCTAAAACCGACCTCTACAATTTCGTATTTCAACGATCTTCCAATAACATATTATTCTCTATTATTTTTAAACAATACTACTTCAGTTAGCCAAGTGCTCTAAACAGCTAGAAGGTAAGATCTAGATTTAATAATTCAAGATCGATCAGAATATAATCGACAATATTCAATTGCGAAAATCAACAGTTTTAGAACTTAATCAGAAAAAGAGCATAAGTCAAGAAATGGGATTGAATAATTAATTCACTTATAAACTCCATTATAAGGTTAATCCATATCCAATTAACATTTGCCACTATAAGCTACCTTAATCAAGATCAAAGGCTAATTAAACTTAACATTAAAAACAACCCTCATTAAAATGATATAATATCATATGCATTTTTTTTTAAGTAATAAAAAAATACATTAAAAAAAAACTATTTTAAAAAAAAACTTTGCTTAAAACAAAAAACGCATAAAACGCATTGTTAAAGAAGGAAAGCGAGGGAGGGTTCGTGCCCTAACCCTAGCCGAGGGAAAGGGAGGGCGGCGCTCGCGGTGGTGCCCGCAGGTGCCGCGGCGCCCTGCGGCCACCGCCGTGAGCCGCAATCGCCACGGCCTCACACCCAATGCGCAGAACCCGGGAAACGGGGGGGGGAACAAGCGGGGGACGCGCGGGGGAAGGGGAGGGGAGCGGGTGGAGCTCCGCTCCCCGCTCTCCCAAACCCCGACCCACAATGAAAACACACGCCCACTTCGGTTAAAACTAAAATAACGCACAGGCCGAAAAAAAATAATACATTTTAAATTTTAAATATGAACACACAGTTCGGAGACCAACACAAACGCCCAATTCGGGTTTATTGAATTTTTCGCCTAGCTCGAATTCAAAATAAAAGAAACAACGCACAGGGCAAAACAAATATATATTTTTTTAAAACAAAATACACACAGTCTGAAAATTACCACAAACGCCCAGCACAGGTAATTTGATAAAAATTCCGATTCATTATAAATTCGAATTAAACGAACTGCGTTAGAAATCAAATTTTTTTGATGGTTTTTCATCCCTTCCAATAACAAAGGGTTTCAAACACCCAAACAGCAATGAGGAAAATACCCATCTCCATTAAAATTTCCAGCCAAATTCATAATGAACAATCAAATTGATTTTCAATAACAAATTCAGAATCCTACCTTAATTCGCAATCCTGGTATGGCTGAGGGAGAGCCCACCTGTCAGATCCAGCAACATTCCTTTCCAAAACCCCCAAAATTCCTTTCCAACCAAAATCTCCTCCCAAAATTGTCCATCCTCTCCAAATTTCCCCAAATTTGGGTTATAAGGAAGAGTTGACCCAAAATTCCATTTTTGGGAATTTAAAATTTTTATTTAAAAATAATACTCAAATTTAATTCTTTCTAACTATTAGCAACAATTAACTTGCTTTCTAATTCCAAAAAACGATTTCTCATCTAATCAAATTTAACCTTTCGATATAATAATCCAACATAATGCAATTAAATCTATTGCGATAAAATATAAAACTTCCTTTTCAACAGCATAAACAAAATGCATTAAATATTCGAAAACAGACATTTAATCGGATGTACTTCCAATTTAACATAGGCAATTCATTAACAACGAAAATCGCATAACGAAACCAGATTAATCTAGTCCATTAATCTTCAATGCACAAACGCATAAATAATCAAAATAATTACTAAGGACTAATTAATCAAATTAACCAAACACACCAAGCACGCAAACCGAGAAGGTCAACCAAACAGACGACTCGCAAACCCAAACAAAAAGGGATTACCGACGACGACTGGCGATGCTCACTGGAGCACGACTAAGGTCAACTAGGGTCTTACGACCACCTAATCCAACTCTAAGGATTAAAAAAGGTACACTCAAACCTCCAATTTCAGGTGAAGACGAACCTCGCACTCATGCGGCGTTGTACCTGAAATTTCCTGCAACCAAGAGTCATACATGCATACATATATACAATTTAATGAAAGCGTTAGCTCAATATTAATACCACGAGATAGGTACACTAACAACTTGCATACGACTAGCGAGAAAACCACATCAATAGCTATGCGTAAAATCAACATCTGGCTATAACATAATATTACGATAAACTAATCAAGATTAAGCCAAGGTTAGAAATAGACTAGGGTAGGGGTACTACACCCCAACTTGGCAGTAAGTAAGACCAAGGTAAGGCAGACGGACCTTGAGCTGAGTCACATGGATACTCAGAAGGTAAAAAAAAAAACCACAAGCCCCATATCTAAAAGTTATATGAATATTTAAAAAAAAGTATGAATTCTAATTAAAATAATGCACAATTAATAATTATAAATAACCCTCGTAACAGAAGCCCGTTTATTTTGCCTTAACTCCTTCCTAATCCCAATTTGATAGTACGTAAGACCAAGGTAAGGCGGGCAGACATTAATTTTAAAAAAAACATAAGCCCCCTTTCTTAATAGGACAAAGTCATTTTTTAAGGTTTGTGTTTCGTTTTTTTTGCATTTTTTTAATTTATATTTTATTTTAGAATTTATTAATTTTAATCTCAACATTAATTCTCCTTCTTAATAGGCATTGGGCTGGGTCGTGGGGAATGCATCCAATTTTTTAAAAAAACATAATTCTCCTTAATAGGCCAAAACCATTATTTAAGATTTGTCTCATTTTTTTTGCATTTTTTTTTAGTTTACGTTTTATTTAAAAAATTATTAATTTTGATTTCAACACTAAATTATAAAAATCACAAGTTTGAAAAAAAAAATTAGCCCCATTTGCTTCGCCTCAAAACATAAACCCCTTTTTTTGGCTCCAACTTATTTTTTACCCCAACTTGGCAGTAAGTAAGAGCAAGGTAAGGTAGGTGGGTTTTGCGTCGAGTCACGAAGATACTTTAAAGGTAAAAAAAAAAATAAGCTCATTTCTTAAATGTTTTATGCATATTAAAAAATAGAGTATTTATTGTTACTAAAATAATGCACAATCGATAATTATAAATAACCCTCGCAACATAACCCTTTTTTTTTGCATCAACTCCTTCCTGACCCCAACTTTGCAGTAAGTCAGACCAAGGTAAGGCGGACAGGAGTTCAGTTGTGTCGTGGGCAATGATTCTAATTTTCAACGAAAGATAAGCTTCTTTCTTAATAGGTCAAAGTTTAAAAATCACAATTCTAAAAAAAATATTTTAGCCCCATTCTTTCGCTCCAGCTTTTTTTTGACCTGAACTTCGCAGTAAATAAGACCAAGGTAAGGCAGACGGACCTTGAGCTGAGTCACATGGATAATCTGAAGGTAAAAAATAAACCACAAGCTCCATTTCTAAATGTTTTATGAATATTTTTAAAAAAATATGAATTTTTATTAAAATAATTCACAATTAAAAATCCTAAATAACTCTCGTAACATAAGCCCATTTATTTTGCTTCAACTCCTTCCTAATCCCAACTTGACAATACCTAAGACCAAGGTAAGGCGGGCAGACAATAATTTAAAAAAAAACATAAGACCCCTTTCTTAATACGACAGTCATTTTTTAAGATATTTGTCTCGTTTATTTTACATTTTTTTAATTTATATTTTATTTTAGAATTTATTAATTTTGATCTCAACATTAATTCTTCTTCTTAATAGGCGTTGGGCTGGGTCGTAGGGAATGCATCCAATTTTTAAAAAAACATAATTCTCTTTAATAGGCCAAAACCATTATTTAAGATTTGTATCAATTTTTTTTGCATTCTTTTTAGATTATGTCTTATTTAAGAAAGTATTAATTTTGATTTCAACACTAAATTCTAAAAATTAACAATTTTGAAAAAAAAAAATTAGCCCCCTTTCTTTCACGTCAAAACATAAGTCCCTTTCTTTTACTCCAACTCATTTTTTATACCAACTTGGCAGTAAGTAAGACAAAGGTAAGGTAGGTGGGTTTTGCGTCGACTCACGGAGATACTTTAAAGGTAAAAAAAAAATTTAAACTCCCTTCTTAAATGTTTTATGAATATTAAAAAATATAGTATTTATTGTTTTACTAAAATACTGTACAATCGATAATTATAAATAACCCTCGCAACATAACCCCTTTTTTATGTATCAACTTCTTCCTGACCCCAACTTGGCAATAAGTTAGACCAAGGTAAGGCAGACAGGAGTTCAACTGTGTCGTGGGCAATGCTTCTAATTTTCAACAAAAGATAAGCTTCTTTCTTAATAGGTCAAAGTTTAAAAATCACAATTCTGAAAAATTTATTTTAGCCCCCTTTCTTTCGCTCCAGTTTCTTTTTGACCCCAAATTGGCAATAAGTAAGACCAAGGTAAGGCAGACAGACCTTGAGCTGAGTCACAGGGATAATCTGAAGGTAAAAAAAAAACCACAAGCTCCATATCTAAATGTTTTATGAATATTTTTAAAAAACTAAGAATTGTTATTAAAATAATGCACAATTAATAATCATAAATAACCCTCGTAACATAAGCCCATTTATTTTGCCTCAACTCCTTCTTAATCCCAACTTGACAGTACCTAAGACCAAGGTAAGGCGGGCAGACATTAGTTTTTAAAAAAACACAAGCCCCCTTTTTTAATACGACAAAGTCATTTTTTAAGGTTTGTCTCATTTTTTTTGCATTTTTTTAATATATATTTTATTTTAAAATTTATTAATTTTGATCTCAACATTAATTTTCTTTTTTAATAGGAGTTGGGCTGGGTCGTAGGGAATGCTCCAATTTTTAAAAAAATATAATTCTCCTTAATAGCCCAAAACCATTATTTAAGATTTATCTCATTTTTTTTGCATTTTTTTTTAGTTTACGTCTTATTTAAGAAATTATTAATTTTGATTTCAACACTAAATTATAAAAATCACAATTTTGAAAAAAAAAATTAGCCCCCTTTCTTTCGCCTCAAAACATAAATCCTTTTCTTTTGCTCCAATTCATTTTTTACCCCAACTTGGCAGTAAGTAAGACCAAGGTAAGGTAGGTGGGTTTTGCGTCAAGTGACGGAGATGCTTTAAAGGTTAAAAAAAAATATAAGCTCCCTTCTTAAATGTTTTATGAATATTAAAAAATAGATTATTTATTGTTAATAAAATAATGCACAATCGATAATTATAAATAACCCTCGCAACATAACCCCTTTTTTTTGCATCAACTCCTTCCTAACCCCAACTTGGCAGTAAGTCAGACCAAGGTAAGGTGGACAGGAGTTCAGCTGTGTCGTGGGCAATGCTTCTAATTTTCAACAAAAGATAAGCTTCTTTCTTAATAGGTCAAAGTTTAAAAATCACATCTCTGAAAAATTTATTTTAGCCCCCTTCTTTCGCTCCAGCTTATTTTTGACCCCAACTTGGCAATAAGTAAGACCAAGGTAAGGCAGACAGACCTTGAGCTGAGTCACGGGGATACTCTGAAGGCGAAAAAAACAAAACTAGAAGCCCCATATCTAAATGTTTTATGAATATTTAAAAAAAGGTATGAAACGTTTTAGATTAGTGTTGTAATTTTTTGTATGAAGTGTTTTGTTTAGCTTGATCATTGGGACAATGGAGGACATGAGGTCTCCTCATACTAGGCTTTGAGGTTGAGTCCTTTGAAACATATGCATTCTATATCATCAGCGTTCGGGAGTAACCAAATAAATGCCATAGAAAGGAATTGTAAAATTTGTTGAATGAACAAATTTAAGACAACAACCTATCATTAATCTCCTCTATTTGTAAGTTATGAATTTTACAAAAATACTTTTTTGATTAGCAATTAAGCAAATCATGAGAAGTAATTATAGAAAGTTTTGTTTGTAATTGGTCTTATAAATACAAATGCTATTTTTTTATTGAACATGGTTTGACATAGAAAGTAGTAATGGATATTCTTTTAATATGAAAATTCAATCGCCATCATAAATATAAAAAGACCATTTGTATCATTTTATCCTATACCAAGAGCAGAAGAGAAATCTGCAATTGAAAAAATAAACAAAACTTTTTTCAAGTAAAAATCAGGGAACATTCCCTTCCAAATTTTAACCAAAAAGCATAACAGAAACCCCCAGAAACAGGCAAACCCACTTACACAGAAACCACCACCCGCTGCACCTCTGCCTAGCCATAACAAAAGGCAAAAGAGAAAGCAACAAACATAATCAACAATCAATAACATAAAAAAATGTCAATTCTGGTGTAGTAAAAAAACTATTAGAGCGTAAAAAACTCTAGTTGCCTCTTAACATAAGAAATGAATTGATCAAAAGCCATAAATTAAACTTGCGCAAACTGAAAATATTAAATACGATTCTTAAAAAGAAAAACCCTTGGCTAGTGAATTTGTAATAGCTACATATATTGCACAAAAGCTTCATGCTATGGTCGTTGATATTTTCGCAAGAAAAAGGCTGCCAAATTGCAGCGCAACAAAGGGCTCAATAGAATTTCATATCATTCTCTGCATTCAAAGACACAATCAATGGGATAAGATTTGTCCAGATTTCTCTAACAACTGGTTACATTTGATTGGATCCTTTCTCCTTGCATTAAAGAAGAGGATAAGATTTTTGACTTTTGTAGATCTTTCTAGATTTACTTTTTCCCATTTTATTCAGACCGAACTATTAAGACTAGAGAAATAATATTTTTCTACAAATAAAAGGAAAAAATTGGAATTATGCTAATGACTTAGCAAATATAAGCCAATAGGAAAAGAAATAAATAATTTTGATAATATTATTAAAATATGTAAAAATAATAAAACTAAAGAAATGTTAATAGATTTTTTTAATTCAATGACATGATTGGACAACAAAAAGAATAAATTGCATCTAACGGATGTATAAATCATATCATTCTCTGCATCCAAAGACACATTCAATGGGATAAGATTTGTCGACATTTCTCTAACAACTGGTTACATCTTATTGGATCCTTTTTCCTTGCATTAAAGAAGAGGATAAGATTTTTGACTTTTTTAGATCTTTCTAGATTTACTTTTTCCCATTTTATTCAAACCAAACTATTAAGACAAGAGAAATTAATATTTTTCTACAAATAAAAGGGAAAAAATTGAATTATGCTAATGACTAGCAAATATAAGCCAATAGGAAAAGAAATAAATCATTTTGATAATATTATTAAAATATGTAAAAATAATAAAACTATAGAAATGTTAATAGATTTTTTTAATTCAATGACATGATTGGACAACAAAAAGAGTAAATTGCATCTAACGAATGCATAAATAATCTTGCCTATCGACCTATCGGCAGGAACTAATAATGCACAATTAATAATTATAAATAACCTTCGTAACATAAGCCCATTTATTTTGCCTCAACTCCTTCCTAATCCGAACTTGACAGTACCTAAGACCAAGGTAAGGGGCAAACATTAATTTAAAAAAAAAACATAATTCTCCTAACAAGGCCAAAACCATTATTTAAGATTTGTCTCATTTTTTTTGCATTTTTTTTTAATACGATAAAATCATTTTTAAAGGATTGTGTCTCGTTTCTTTTGCATTTTTTAATTTATATTTTATTTTAAAATTTATTAATTTTGATCTCAACATTAATTCTTCTTCTTAATAGGCGTTGGGCTAGCTCGTGGGGAATGCATCCAATTTTTAAAAAAACATAATTCTCCTAACTAGGCCAAAACCATTATTTGAGATTTGTCTCATTTTTTTTAATTTATGTCTTACTTAAGAAATTATTAATTTTGATTTCAACACTAAATTATAAAAATCACAATTTTGAAAAAAAATTTAGCCCCCTTTCCTTCGCCTCAAAACATAAGTCCTTTTTTTTTGCTCCAACTCATTTTTTACCCCAACTTGGCAGTAAGTAAGACCAAGGTAAGCTAGGTGAGTTTTGTATCGAGTGACGGAGATACTTTAAAGGTAAAAAAAAAATATAAGCTCCCTTCTTAAATGTTTTATGAATATTAAAAAATAGAGTATTTATTATTACTAAAATAATGCACAATCGATAATTATAAATAACCTTTGCAACATAACCCCTTTTTTTTGCATCAACTACTTCCTGACCCCAACTTGGTAATAAGTCAGACCAAGGTAAGGCAAACAAAGGTTGAGTTGTGTCGTGGCCAATGCTTCTAATTTTCAACAAAAGATAAGCTTCTTTCTTAGTAGGTCAAAGTTTAAAAATCACAATTCTGAAAATTTATTTTAGCCCCCTTCTTTCGCTCCAGTTTCTTTTTGACCCCAACTTGGCAGTAAGTAAGACCAAGGTAAGGCAGATGGACCTTGAGCTGAGTCATGGGGATACTATGAAGTTTAAAAGAAAAAACCACAAGCCCCATATCTAAAAGTTTTATGAATATTTTTAAAAAATTATGAATTTTAATTAAAATAATGCACAATTAATAACTATAAATAACCCTCGTAACATAAACCCATTTATTTTGCCTCAACTCCTTCCTAATCCCAACATGACAGTACCTAAGACCAAGGTAAGACGGGCAGACATTAATTTTTAAAAAAACATAAGCCCCCATTTTTAGTACGACAAAGTCATTTTTCAAGGTTTGTGTCTCGTTTTTTATGCATTTTTTTAATTTATATTTTATTTTAGAATTTATTAATTTTGATCTCAACATTAATTCTCTTTCTTAATAAGCGTTGGGCTAGGTCGTGGGGAATGCATCCAATTTTTTTAAAAAACTTAATTCTCCTTAATAGGCCAAAACAATTATTTAACATTTGTCTCATTTTTTTTGCATTTTTTTTTAGTTTACGTCTTATTTATGAAATTATTAATTTTGATTTCAACACTAAATTATAAAAAATGACAATTTTGAAAAAAAAAATTTGCCCCCTTTCCTTTGCCTCAAAAAATAAATCCCTTTCTTTTGCTCCAACTCATTTTTTACCCCAACTTGGCAATAAGTAAGACCAAGGTAAGGTAGGTGGGTTTTGCGTCGAGTCACGAAGATACTTTAAAGGTAAAAAAATATAAGCTCCCTTCTTAATTGTTTTATGAATATTAAAAAATCGAATATTTATTCTTTTAAAAAAATAATGCACAATCAATAATTATAAATAACCCTCACAACATAACCCCATTTTTATGTATCAACTCTTTCCTGACCCCAACTTGGCAGTAAGTCAGACCAAGGTAAGGCAGACAGAAGTTGAGCTGTGTCGTGGGCAATGCTTCTAATGTTCAACAAAAGATAAGTTTCTTTCTTAATAGGTCAAAGTTTAAAAATCACAGTTCTAAAAAAATTATTTTAGCCCTCTTTCTTTCGCTCCAGCTTCTTTTTTACCCCAACTTGACAATAAGTAAGACCAAGGTAAGGGGGACGGACCTTGAGTTGAGTCAGAGGAATAATCTTAAGGTAAAAAAGAAACCCACAAGCCCCATATCTAAATGTTTTATGAATATTTTTAAAAAACTATGAATTGTTATTAAAATAATGCACAATTAATAATTATAAATAACTCTCATAACAGAAGCCCATTTATTTTTCCTTAACTCCTTCCTAATCTCAACTTGACAGTACCTAACACCAAGGTAAGGCGGGCAGACATTAATTTTTAAAAAAACATAAGCCTCCTTTTTTAATACGACAAAGTCATTTTTTAAAGTTTGTGTCTTGTTTTTTTTGGATTTTTTTCATTTATATTTTATTTTAGAATTTATTAATTTTGATCTCAACATTAATTCTCCTTCTTAATAGGTGTTGGGCTGGGTCATGGGGAATGCATCCAATTTTTTAAAAAACATAATTCTCCTTAATAGGACAAAACCATTATTTAAAATTTGTCTCAATTTTTTTGCATTTTATTTTAGCTCGCATATTATTTAAGAAATTATTAATTTTGATGTAGACACAAAATTATTAAAACCACAATTTTGAAAAAAAAATTTAACCCCCTTTCCTTCGCCTCAAAACATAAGTCCCTTTCTTTTGCTCCAACTCATTTTTTACCCTAACTTGGAAGTAAGTAAGACCAAGGTAAGCTAGATGGGTTTTGTATCGAGTGACAGAGATACTTTAAAGGTAAAAAAAATTATGAGCTCCCTTCTTAAATGTTTTATGAATATTAAAAAATAGAGTATTTATTATTACTAAAATAATGCACAATCGATAATTATAAATAACCTTCGCAACATAACCCCTTTTTTTTTGCATCAACTCCTTCCTGACCCTAACTTGGCAGTAAGTCAGACCAAGGTAAGGCAAACAGGAGTTGAGCTGTGTCGTGGGCAATGCTTCTAATTTTCAACAAAAGATAAGCTTCTTTCTTAGTAGGTCAAAGTTTAAAAATCACAATTCTCAAAATTTATTTTAGTCCTCTTCTTTCGCTCCACCTTCTTTTTGACCCCAATTTAGCAGTAAGTAAGACCAAGGTAAGGCAGACGGACCTTGAGCTGAGTCACGGGGATACTATGAAGTTTAAAAGAAAAAACCACAAGCCCCATATCTAAGAGTTTTGTGAATATTTTTAAAAAATTATGAATTTTAATTAAAATAATGCACAATTAATAACTATAAATAACCCTCGTAACATAAACCCATTTATTTTGCCTCAACTCCTTCCTAATCCCAACTTGACAGTGCCTAAGACCAAGGTAAGGCGAGCAGACATTAATTTTTTAAAAATCATAAGCCCGCATTCTTAATACGACAAAGTCATTTTTCAAGGTTTGTGTCTCGTTTTTTATGCCTTTTTTTAATTTATATTTTATTTTAGAATTTATTAATTTTGATCTCAATATTAATTCTCTTTCTTAATAAGCATTGGGCTGGGTCATGGGGAGTGCATCTAATTTTTTTAAAAAACTTAATTCTCCTTAATAGGCCAAAACCATTATTTAACATTTGTCTAATTTTTTTTGCATTTTTTTTTAGTTTAGGTCTTATTTATGAAATTTTTAATTTTGATTTCAACACTAAATTATAAAAAATGACAATTTTGAAAAGAAAAATTTGCCCCCTTTCCTTCGCCTCAAAACATAAATCTCTTTCTTTTGCTCCAACTCATTTTTTACCCCAACATGGCAGTTAGTAAGACCAAGGTAAGGTAGGTGGGTTTTGCGTCGAGTCACGAAGATACTTTAAAGGTAAAAAAATATAAGCTCCCTTCTTAATTGTTTTATGAATATTAAAAAATCGAATATTTATTCTTTTACTAAAATAATGCACAATCAATAATTATAAATAACCCTCACAACATAACTCCCTTTTTATGCATCAACTCTTTCCTGACCCCAACTTGGCAGTAAGTCAGACCAAGGTAAGGCGGACAGGAGTTGAGCTGTGTCGTGGGCAATGCTTCTAATGTTCAACAAAAGATAAGTTTATTTCTTAATAGGTCAAAGTTTAAAAATCACAATTCTAAAAAATTTATTTTAGCCCCCTTTCTTTCGCTCCAGCTTCTTTTTGACCCCAACTTGGCAGTAATTAAGACTAAGGTAAGGCAGACGGACATTGAGCTGAGTCATGGGGATACTATGAAGTTTAAAACAAAAAACCACAAGCCCCAAATTTAAGAGTTCTATGAATATTTTTAAAAAATTATGAATTTTAATTAAAATAATGCACAATTAAAAACTATAAATAACCCTCGTAACATAAACCCATTTATTTTGCCTCAACTCCTTCCTAATCCCAACTTGCCAGTACCTAAGCCCAAGGTAAGGCAGGCAGACATTAATTTTTAAAAAAACATAAGCCCCCATTTTTAGTACGACAAAGTCATTTTTCAAGGTTTGTGTCTCGTTTTTTATGCATTTTTTTAATTTATATTTTATTTTAGAATTTAATAATTTTGATCTCAACATTAATTCTCTTTCTTAATAAGCGTTGGGCTGGGTCGTTGGGAATGCATCCAATTTTTAAAAAAAACTTAATTCTCCTTAATAGGCCAAAACCATTATTTAACATTTGTCTCAATTTTTTTGCATTTTTTTTTAGTTTACGTCTTATTTATGAAATTATTAATTTTGATTTCAACACTAAATTATAAAAAATCACAATTTTGAAAAAAAAAAATTGCCCCCTTTCCTTCGCCTCAAAACATAAATCCCTTTCTTTTGCCCCAACTCATTTTTTACCCCAACTTGGCAGTTAGTAAGACCAAGGTAAGGTAGGTGGGTTTTGCGTCGAGTCACGAAGATACTTTAAAGGTAAAAAAATATAAGCTCCCTTCTTAATTGTTTTATGAATATTAAAAAATCGAGTATTTATTCTTTCACTAAAATAATGCACAATCAATAATTATGAATAACCCTCACAACATAACCCCCTTTTTATGCATCAACTCTTTCCTGACCCCAACTTGGCAGTAAGTCAGACCAAGGTAAGGCGGACAGAAGTTGAGCTGTGTCGTGGGCAATGCTTCTAATGTTCAACAAAAGATAAGTTTCTTTCTTAATAGGTCAAAGTTTAAAAATCACAATTCTAAAAAATTTATTTTAGCCCCCTTTCTTTCGCTCCAACTTCTTTTTTACCCCAACTTGACAATAAGTAAGGCCAAGGTAAGGGAGACGGACCTTAAATTGAGTCAGAGGGATAATCTAAAGGTAAAAAAGAAACCCACAAGCCTCATATCTAAATGTTTTATGAATATTTTTAAAAAACTATGAAATATTATTAAAATAATGCACAATTAATAATTATAAATAACCCTCATAATAGAAGCCCATTAATTTTTCCTCAACTCCTTCTTAATCTCAACTTGACAGTACCTAAGACCAAGGTAAGGCGGGCAGACATTAATTTTTTTAAAAACATAAGCCCCCTTTTTTAATACGACAAAGTCATTTTTTAAGGTTTGTGTCTTATTTTTTTCGCATTTTTTTAATTTATATTTTATTTTAGATTTTATTAATTTTGATCTCAACATTAATTCTCCTTCTTAATAGGTGTTGGGCTGGGTCGTGGGAAATGCATCCAATTTTTTAAAAAACATAATTCTCCTTAATAGGACAAAACCATTATTTAAAATTTGTCTCAATTTTTTTGCATTTTATTTTAGCTTACATCTTATTTAAGAAAGTATTAATTTTGATTTCAACACTAAATTATAAAAATCACAATTTTGAAAAAAAAAATTAGCTCTCTTTACTTCGCTGCAAAACATAAGTCCCTTTCTTTTCCTCCAACTCATTTTTTACCCCAACTTGGGAGTAAGATCGACCAAGGTAAGGTACGTGGGTTTTGCGTCGAGTCACGGAGATACTTTAAAGGTTAAAAAAAATATAATCTCCCTTCTTAAATGTTTTATGAATATTAAAAAATAAAGTATTTATTGTTACTAAAATAATGCACAATCGATAATTATAAATAACCCTCGCAACATAACCCTTTTTTTTTTTTTTTTGCATCAACTCCTTCCTGACCCCAGCTTGGCAGTAAGTAAGACCAAGGTAAGGCGGACAGGAGTTGAGCTGTGTCATTGGCAATGCTTCTAACTTTCAACAAAAGATAAGCTTCTTTCTTAATAGGTCAAAGTTTAAAAATCACAATTCTTAAAAATTTATTTTAGCCCCCTTCTTTTGCTCTAGCTTCTTTTTTACCCCAACTTGGCAGTAAGTAAGACCAAGGTAAGGTAGACAGACCTTGAGTTGAGTCACATAGATACTATAAAGGTTAAAAACAAAACCACAAGCCTCATATCTAAAAATTTTATAAATATTTTTAAAAAACTATGAATTGTTATTAAAATAATGCATAATTAATAATTATAAATAACCCTCGTAACATAAGCCCATTTATTTTGCCTCAACTCCTTCCTAATCTCAACTTGATAGTACCTAAGACCAAGGTTAGGCAGACAGACATTAATTTTAAAAAAAACATAAGCCCCCTTTCTTAATACAACAAAGTCATTTTTTAAGGTTTGTGTCTCGTTTTTTTTGTATTTTTTTAATTGATATTTTATTTTAAAATTTATTAAATTTGATCTCAACATTAATTCTCCTTCTTAATAGGCGTTGGGCTAGGTCGTGGGGAATGCATCCAATTTTTAAAAAAACATAATTCTCCTTAATAGGCCAAAACCATTATTTAAGATTTGTCTCATTTTTTTTTAATTTTTTTTAATTTATGTCTTATTTAAGAAATTATTAATTTTGATGTCGATACTAAATTATAAAAATCACAATTTTGAAAAAAAAAATTAACCCCCTTTCCTTCGCCTCAAAACATAAGTCCCTTTCTTTTGCTCCAACTCCTGTTTTACCCTAACTTGGCAGTAAGTAAGACCAAGGTAAGCTAGATGGGTTTTGTATCGAGTGACAAAGATACTTTAAAGGTAAAAAAAAATTATAAGCTCCCTTCTTAAATGTTTTATGAATATTAAAAAATAGAGTATTTATTATTACTAAAATAATGCACAATCGATAATTATAAATAACCTTCACAACATAACCCCTTTTTTTTTGCATCAACTCCTTCCTGACCCCAACTTGGTAGTAAGTCAGACCAAGGTAAGGCAGACAGGAGTTGAGCTGTGTCGTGGGCAATGCTTCTAATTTTCAACAAAAGATAAGCTTCTTTCTTAGTAGGTCAAAGTTTAAAAATCACAATTCTGAAAAATTTATTTTAGCCCCTTTCTTTCGCTCCAGCTTTTCTTTTTGACTCCAACTTGGTAGTAAGTAAGACCAAGGTAAGGCAGACGGACCTTGAGCTGAGTCACGGGGATACTATGAAGTTTAAAAGAAAAAACCACAAGCCCCATATCTAAGAGTTTTATGAATATTTTTAAAAAATTATGAATTTTAATTAAAATAATGCACAATTAATAACTATAAATAACTCTCGTAACATAAACCCATTTCTTTTGCCTCAACTCCTTCATAATCCCAACTTGATAGTACCTAAGATCAAGGTAAGGCAGGCAGACATTAATTTTTAAAAAAACATAAACCCCCATTCTTAATACGACAAAGTCATTTTTCAAGGTTTGTGTCTCGTTTTTTATGCATTTTTTTAATTTATATTTTATTTTAGAATTTATTAATTTTGATCTCAACATTAATTCTCTTTCTTAATAAGCGTTGGGCTGGGTCGTGGGGAATGCATCCAATTTTTTTAAAAAACTTAATTCTCCTTAATAGGCCAAAACCATTATTTAACATTTGTCTCATTTTTTTTGCATTTTTTTTTAGTTTACGTCTTATTTATGAAATTATTAATTTTGATTTCAACACTAAATTATAAAAAATCACAATTTTGAAAAAAAAAATTTGCCCCCTTTTCTTCGCCTCAAAACATAAATCCTTTTCTTTTGCTCCAACTCATTTTTTACCCAACATGGCAGTTAGTAAGACCAAGGTAAGGTAGGTGGATTTTGCGTCGAGTCACGGAGATACTTTAAAGATAAAAAAATATAAGCTCCCTTCTTAATTGTTTTATGAATATTAAAAAATTGAGTATTTATTCTTTTACTAAAATAATGCACAATCAATAATTATAAATAACCCTCACAACATAACCCCCTTTTTATGCATCAACTCTTTCCTGACCCCAACTTGGCAGTAAGTCAGACCAAGGTAAGGTGGACAGGAGTTGAGCTGTGTCGTGGACAATGCTTCTAATTTTTAAGAAAAAATAAGTTTCTTTCTTAATAGGTCAAAGTTTAAAAATCACAATTCTAAAAAATTTATTTTAGCCTCCTTTCTTTCGCTCCAGATTCTTTTTTACCCCAACTTGGCAGTAAGTAAGACCAAGGTAAGGCAGACGGACCTTGAACTGAGTCACGGGGATACTATGAAGTTTAAAAGAAAAAACCACAAGCCCCATATCTAAGAGTTTTATGAATATTTTTAAAAAATTATGAATTTTAATTAAAATAATGCACAATTAATAACTATAAATAACCCTCGTAACATTAACCCATTTATTTTTCCTCAACTCCTTTCTAATCCCAACTTGACAATACCTAAGACCAAGGTAAGGCGGGCAGACATTAATTTTTAAAAAAACATAAGCCCCCATTCTTAATACGACAAAGTCATTTTTCAAGGTTTGTGTCTTGTTTTTTATGCATTTTTTTAATTTATATTTTATTTTAGAATTTATTAATTTTGATCTCAACATTAATTCTCTTTTTTAATAAGCGTTGGGCTGGGTCGTGGGGAATGCATCCAATTTTTTAAAAAAACTTAATTCTCCTTAATAGGCCAAAACCATTATTTAACATTTGTCTTATTTTTTTTTCATTTTTTTTTAGTTTACGTCTTACTTATGAAATTATTAATTTTGATTTCAACACTAAATTATAAAAGATCACAACTTTGAAAATTTTTTTTTGCCCGTTTTCCTTCTCCTCAAAACATAAATCCCTTTCTTTTTCTCCAACTCATTTTTTACCCCAAATTGGCACTAAGTAAGACCAAGGTAAGGTAGGTGGGTTTTGCGTCGAGTCACGAAGATACTTTAAAGGTAAAAAAATATAAGCTCCCTTCTTAATTGTTTTATGAATATTAAAAAATTGAGTATTTATTCTTTTACTAAAATAATGCACAATCAATAATTATAAATAACCCTCACAACATAACCCCCTTTTTATGCATCAACTCTTTCCTGACCCCAACTTAGCAGTAAGTCAGACCAAGGTAAGGCAAACAAAGGTTGAGTTGTGTCGTGGCCAATGCTTCTAATTTTGAACAAAAGATAAGCTTCTTTCTTAGTAGGTCAAAGTTTAAAAATCACAATTCTGAAAATTTATTTTAGCCCCCTTCTTTCGCTCCAGCTTCTTTTTGACCCCAACTTGGCAGTAAGTAAGACCAAGGTAAGGCAGACGGACCTTGAGCTGAGTCATGGGGATACTATGAAGTTTAAAAGAAAAAACCACAAGCCCCATATCTAAAAGTTTTATGAATATTTTTAAAAAATTATGAATTTTAATTAAAATAATGCACAATTAATAACTATAAATAACCCTCGTAACATAAACCCATTTATTTTGCCTCAACTCCTTCCTAATCCCAACATGACAGTACCTAAGACCAAGGTAAGACGGGCAGACATTAATTTTTAAAAAAACATAAGCCCCCATTTTTAGTACTACAAAGTCATTTTTCAAGGTTTGTGTCTCGTTTTTTATGCATTTTTTTAATTTATATTTTATTTTAGAATTTATTAATTTTGATCTCAACATTAATTCTCTTTCTTAATAAGCGTTGGGCTAGGTCGTGGGGAATGCATCCAATTTTTTTTAAAAACTTAATTCTCCTTAATAGGCCAAAACAATTATTTAACATTTGTCTCATTTTTTTTGCATTTTTTTTTAGTTTACGTCTTATTTATGAAATTATTAATTTTGATTTCAACACTAAATTATAAAAAACGATAATTTTGAAAAAAAAAATTTGCCCCCTTTCCTTTGCCTCAAAACATAAATCCCTTTCTTTTGCTCCAACTCATTTTTTACCCCAACTTGGCAATAAGTAAGACCAAGGTAAGGTAGGTGGGTTTTGCGTCGAGTCACGGAGATACTTTAAAGGTAAAAAAATATAAGCTCCCTTCTTAATTGTTTTATGAATATTAAAAAATCGAATATTTATTCTTTTAAAAAAGTAATGCACAATCAATAATTATAAATAACCCTCACAACATAACCCCATTTTTATGCATCAACTCTTTCCTGACCCCAACTTGGCAGTAAGTCAGACCAAGGTAAGGCGGACAGAAGTTGAGCTGTGTCGTGGGCAATGCTTCTAATGTTCAACAAAAGATAAGTTTCTTTCTTAATAGGTCAAAGTTTAAAAATCACAATTCTAAAAAATTTATTTTAGCCCCTTTCTTTCGCTGCAGCTTCTTTTTTACACCAACTTGACAATAAGTAAGGCCAAGGTAAGGGAGACGGACCTTGAGCTGAGTCATAGGGATAATCTGAAGGTAAAAAAGAAACCCACAAGCCCCATATCTAAAAGTTTTATGAATATTTTTAAAAAACTATGAATTGTTATTAAAATAATGCACAATTAATAATTATAAATAACCCTCATAACAGAAGCCCATTTATTTTTCCTCAACTCCTTCCTAATCTCAACTTGACAGTACCTAAGACCAAGGTAAGGCGGGTAGACATTAATTTTAGAAAAAACATAAGCCCCCTTTTTTCATACGACAAAGTCATTTTTTAAGGTTTGTGTCTTGTTTTTTTTGCATTTTCTTCATTTATATTTTATTTTAGAATTTATTAATTTTGATCTCAACATTAATTCTCCTTCCTAATAGGTGTTGGGCTAGGTCGTGGGGAATGCATCCAATTTTTTAAAAAACATAATTCTCTTTAATAGGACAAAACCATTATTTAAAATTTATCTCAATTTTTTTGCATTTTATTTTAGCTTACATTTTATTTAAGAAAGTATTAATTTTGATTTCAACACTAAATTATAAAAATCAGAATTATGAAAAAAAAATTTAGCTCTCTTTCCTTCGTCGCAAAACATAAGTCCCTTTTTTTTGCTCCAACTCATTTTTTACCCCAACTTGGCAGTAAGACCAACCAAGGTAAGATAGGTGGGTTTTCCGTCGAGTCACAAAGATACTTTAAAGGTTAAAAAAAATATAAACTCCCTTCGTAAATGTTTTATGAATATTAAAAAATAAAGTATTTATTGTTACAAAATAATGCACAATCGATAATTATAAATAACCCTCACAACATAACCCTTTTTTTTTGCATCAACTCCTTCCTCACCCCAACTTGGCAGTAAGTTAGACCAAGGTAAGGTGGACAGGAGTTGAGCTGTGTCATTGGCAATGCTTCTAATTTTCAACAAAAGATAAGCTTCTTTCTTAATAGGTCAAAGTTTAAAAATCACAATTCTTAAAAATTTATTTGAGCCCCCTTCTTTTGCTCCAGCTTCTTATTGACCCCAACTTAGCAGTAAGTAAGACCAAGGTAAGGCAGACGGACCTTGAGCTGAGTCACGGGGACACTATAAAGGTTAAAAAAAAAACCACAAGCCTCATATCTAAAAATTTTATAAATATTTTTAAAAAACTATGAATTGTTATTAAAATAATGCAGAATTAATAATTATAAATAACCCTCGTAACATAAGCCCATTTATTTTGCCTCAACTCCTTCCTAATCTCAACTTGACAGTACCTAAGACCAAGGTTAGGCAGACAGACATTAATTTAAAAAAAAACATAAGCCGCCTTTCTTAATACGACAAAGTCATTTTTTAAGGTTTGTGTCTCGTTTTTTTTGTATTTTTTTAATTTATATTTTATTTTAAAATTTATTAATTTTGATCTCAACATTAATTCTCCTTCTTAATAGGCGTTGGGCTGGCTCGTGGGGAATGCATTCAATTTTTTAAAAAAACATAATTCTCCTAACTAGGCCAAAACCATTATTTGAGATTTGTTTTATTTTTTTTGCATTTTTTTAAATTTATGTCTTATCTAAGAAAATTATTAATTTTTATTTCAACACTAAATTATAAAAATCACAATTTTGAAAAAAAAATTTAGCCCCCTTTCCTTCACCTCAAAACATAAGTCCCTTTCTTTTGCTCCAACTCATTTTTTACCCCAACTTGGCAGTAAATAAGACCAAGGTAAACTAGGTGAGTTTTGTATCGAGTGACGGAGATACTTTGAAGGTAAAAAAAAATAAGCACCCTACTTAAATGTTTTATGAATATTAAAAAATAGAGTATTTATTATTACTAAAATAATGCACAATCGATAATTATAAATAACCTTCGCAACATAACCCCCTTTTTTTGCATCAACTTCTTCCTGACCCCAACTTGGCAGTAAGCCAGACCAAGGTAAGGCAGACAGGAGTTGAGCTGTGTCGTGGGCAATGCTTCTAATTTTCAACAAAAGATAAGCTTCTTTCTTGGTAGGTCAAAGTTTAAAAATCACAATTCTGAAAATTTATTTTAACCCCCTTTTTTCGCTCCAGCTTCTTTTTGACCCCAACTTGGCAGTAAGTAAGACCAAGGTTAGGCAAACGGACCTTGAGCTGAGTCACGGGGATACTATGAAGTTTAAAAGAAAAAACCACAAGCCCCATATCTAAGAGTTTTATGAATATTTTTAAAAAATTATGAATTTTAATTAAAATAATGGACAATTAATAACTATAAATAACCCTCGTAACATAAACCCATTTATTTTGCCTCAACTCCTTCCTAATCCCAACATGACAGTACCTAAGACAAAGGTAAGCCGGGCAGACATTAATTTTTAAAAAAACATAAGCCCCCATTTTTAGTACGATAAAGTCATTTTTCAAGGTTTGTGTCTCGTTTTTTATGCATTTTTTTAATTTATATTTCATTTTAGAATTTATTAATTTTGATCTCAACATTAATTCTCTTTCTTAATAAGCGTTGGGCTGGGTCGTGGGGAATGCATCCAATTTTAAAAAAAAACTTAATTCTCCTTAATAGGCCAAAACCATTATTTAACATTTGTCTCATTTTTTTTGCATTTTTTTTTAGTTTACGTCTTATTTATGAAATTATTAATTTTGATTTCAACACTAAATTATAAAAAATCACAATTTTGAAAAAAAAAATTTGGCCCCTTTCCTTCGACTCAAAACATAAATCTCTTTCTTTTGCTCCAACTCATTTTTTACCCCAACTTGGCAGTAAGTAAGACCAAGGTAAGATAGGTGGGTTTTGCGTCGAGTCACGGAGATACTTTAAAGGTAAAAAAATATAAGCTCTCTTCTTAATTGTTTTATGAATATTAAAAAGTCGAGTATTTATTCTTTTACTAAAATAATGCACAATCAATAATTATAAATAACCCTCACAACATAACCCCCTTTTTATGCATCAACTCTTTCCTGACCCCAACTTGGCAGTAAGTCAGACCAAGGTAAGGCGGACAGAAGTTGAGCTGTGTCGTGGGCAATGCTTCTAATGTTCAACAAAAGATAAGTTTCTTTCTTAATAGGTCAAAGTTTATAAATCACAATTTTAAAAAATTTATTTTAGCCCCGTTTTTTTCGCTCCAGCTTTTTTTTAACCCCAACTTGACAATAAGTAAGACGAAAGTAAGGGAGACGAACTTTGAGCTGAGTCAGAGGGATAATCTGAAGGTAAAAAAGAAACCCAGAAGCCCCATATCTAAATGTTTTATGAATATTTTAAAAAAACTATGAATTATTATTAAAATAATGCACAATTAATAATTATAAATAACCCTCATAACATAAGCCCATTTATTTTTCCTCAACTCCTTCCTAATTTCAACTTGACAATACCTAAAACCAAGGTAAGGCGGGCAGACATTAATTTTAAAAAAAACATAGGCCCCCTTTTTTAATACGACAAAGTTATTTTTTAAGGTTTGTGTCTTGTTTTTTTTGCATTTTTCTCATTTATATTTTATTTTAAAAATTTTTAATTTTCATCTCAACATTAATTCTCCGTCTTAATAGGTGTAGGGCTGGGTAGTATGGAATGCATCCAATTTTTTAAAAAACATAATTCTCCTTAATAGGACAAAACCATTATTTAAAATTTGTCTCAATTTTTTTGCATTTTATTTTAGCTTACATCTTATTTTAAGAAAGTATTAATTTCGATTTCAACACTAAATTATAAAAATCACAATTTTGAAAAAAAAATTTAGCTCTCTTTCCTTCATCACAAAACATAAGTCCCTTTCTTTTTCTCCAACTCCTTTTTTACCCCAACTTGGCAGTAAGACCGACCAAGGTAAGGTAGGTGGGTTTTGCGTCGAGTCATGGAGGTACTTTAAAGGTTAAAAAAAAATATAAGCTCCCTTCTTAAATGTTTTATGAATATTAAAAAATAAAGTATTTATTGTTACTAAAATAATGCACAATCGTTAATTATAAATAACCCTCGCAACATAACCCTTTTTTTTTGCATCAACTCCTTCCTGACCCCAACTTGGCAGTAAGTTAGACCAAGGTAAGGTGGACAGGAGTTGAGCTGTGTCATTGGCAATGCTTCTAATTTTCAACAAAAGATAAGCTTCTTTTTTAATAGGTCAAAGTTTAAAAATCACAATTCTGAAAAATTTATTTTAGCCCCCTTCTTTTGCTCTAGCTTCTTTTTTACCCGAACTTGGCAATAAGTAAGACCAAGGTAAGGCAGACGGACCTTGAGCTGAGTCAGGGGGATACTATAAAGGATAAAAAAAAAACCACATGCCTCATATCTAAAAATTTTATAAATATTTTTAAAAAACTATGAATTGTTATTAAAATAATGGAGAATTAATAATTATAAATAACCCTCATAACATAAGCCCATTTATTTTGCCTCAACTCCTTCATAATCTCAACTTGACAGTACCTAAGACCAAGGTTAGACAGACAGACATTAATTTTAAAAAAAACATAAGCCCCCTTTCTTAATACGACAAAATCATTTTTTAAGGTTTGTGTCTCATTTTTTTTGTATTTTTTTAATTTATATTTTATTTTAAAATTTATTAATTTTGATCTCAACATTAATTCTCCTTCTTAATAGGCGTTGGGTTGGGTCGTGGGGAATGCATCCAATTTTAAAAAAAACATAACTCTCCTTAATAGGCCAAAACAATTATTTAAAATTTGTCTCATTTTTTTTGGATTTTTTTTAATTTATGTCTTATTTAAGAAATTATTAATTTTGATTTCAACACTAAATTATAAAAATCACAATTTTTGAAAAAAAAGATTAGCCCCCTTTCCTTTGCCACAAAACATAAGTCCCTTTCTTTTGCTCCAACACATTTTTTACCCCAACTTGGCAATAAGTAAGACCAAGGTAAGCTAGATGGGTTTTGTATCGAGTGACGGAGATACTTTAAAGGTAAAAAAAAAATATAAGCTCCCTTCTTAAATGTTTTATGAATATTAAAAAACAGAGTATTTATTATTACTAAAATAATGCACAATCGATAATTATAAATAACCTTCGCAACATAACCCCTTTTTTTTGCATCAACTCCTTCCTGACCCCAACTTGGTAGTAAGTCAGACAAAGGTAAGGCAGACAGGAGTTGAGTTGTGTCATGGGCAATGCTTCTAATTTTCAACAAAAGATAAGCTTATTTCTTAGTAGGTCAAAGTTTAAAAATCACAATTCTAAAAAATTTATTTTAGCCCCTTTCTTTCGCTCCAGCTTCTTTTTGACCCTAACTTGGAAGTAAGTAAAACCAAGGTAAGGCAGAAGGACCTTGAGCTGAGTCACGGGGATACTATGAAGTTTAAAAGAAAAAACCACAAGCCCCATATTTAAGAGTTTTATGAATATTTTTAAAAAATTATGAATTTTAATTAAAATAATGCACAATTAATAACTATAAATAACCCTCGTAACATAAACCCATTTATTTTGCCTCAACTCCTTCCTAATCCCAACTTGACAGTGCCTAAGACCAAGGTAAGGCGAGAAGACATTAATTTTTTAAAAAACATAAGCCCGCATTCTTAATACGACAAAGTCATTTTTCAAGGTTTGTGTCTCGTTTTTTATGCATTTTTTTAATTTATATTTTATTTTAGAATTTATTAATTTTGATCTCAACATTAATTCTCTTTCTTAATAAGCATTGGGCTAGGTCGTGGGGAATGCATCCAATTTTTTAAAAAAACTTAATTCTCCTTAATAGGCCAAAACCATTATTTAACATTTGTCTCATTTTTTTTGCATTTTTTTTTAGTTTACGTCTTATTTATGAAATTATTAATTTTGATTTCAACACTAAATTATGAAAAATCAAAATTTTGAAATTTTTTTTTTGCTCCCTTTCCTTCGCTTCAAAACATAAATCCCTTTCTTTTGTTCCAACTCATTTTTTACCCCAACTTGGCAGTAAGTAAGACCAAGGTAAGGTCGGTATGTTTTGCGTTGAGTCACGGAGATACTTTAAAGGTAAAAAAATATAAGCTCCCTTCTTAATTGTTTTATGAATATTAAAAAATTCAGTATTTATTCTTTTACTAAAATAATGCACAATCAATAATTATAAATAACCTTCACAACATAACCCCCTTTTTATGCATCAACTCTTTCCTGACCCCAACTTGGCAATAAGTCAGACCAAGGTAAGGCGGACAGAAGTTGAGCTGTATCGTGGCCAATGCTTCTAATGTTCAACAAGAGATAAGTTTCTTTCTTAATAGGTCAAAGTTTAAAAATCACAATTTAAAAAAATTTATTTTAGCCCCCTTTCTTTCACTCCAGCTTTTTTTTTACCCCAACTTGACAATAAGTAAGACCAAGGTAAGAGAGACAGACCTTGAGGTGAGTCAGAGGGATAATCTGAAGGTAAAAAAAAAAATCACAAGCGCCATATCTAAATGTTTTATGAATATTTTTAAAAAACTATGAATTGTTATTAAAATAATGCACAATTAATAATTATAAATAACCCTCATAACAGAAGCCCATTTATTTTTCCTCAACTCTTTCCTAATCTCAACTTGACAGTACCTAAGACCAAGGTAAGGCGGGCAGACATTAATTTTAAAAAGAACATAAGCCCCCTTTTTTAATACGACAAAGTCATTTTTTAAGGTTTGTGTCTTATTTTTTTTGCTTTTTTTTCATTTATATTTTATTTTAGAATTTATTAATTTTGATCTCAACATTAATTCTCCTTCTTAATAGGTGTTGGGCTGGGTCGTGGGGAATGCATCCAATTTTTAAAAAACCATAATTCTCCTTAATAAGACAAAATCATTATTTAAAATTTGTCTCAATTTTTTTGCATTTTATTTTAGCTTACATCTTATTTAAGAAAATATTAATTTTGATTTCAACACTAAATTATAAAAATCACAAAAAAAAATAAAAAATTTAGCTCTCTTTCCTTCGCCGCAAAACATAAGTCCCTTTCTTTTTCTCCAACTCCTTTTTTACCCCAACTTGGTAGTAAGACCGACCAAGGTAAGGTAGGTGGGTTTTGCGTCGAGTCACGGAGATACTTTAAAGATTAACAAAAAATATAAGCTCCCTTCTTAAATGTTTTATTAATATTATAAAATAAAGTATTTATTGTTACTAAAATAATGCACAATCGATAATTATAAATAACCGTCGCAACATAACCCTTTTTTTTTGCATCAACTCCTTCCTGACCCTAACTTGGCAGTAAGTTAGACCAAGGTAAGGCCGACAGGAGTTGAGCTGTGTCATTGGCAATGCTTCTAATTTTCAACAAAAGATAAGCTTCTTTCTTAATAGGTCAGTTTAAAAATCACAATTCTGAAAAATTTATTTTAGCCCCCTTCTTTTGCTCCAGCTTCTTTTTGACCCCAACTTGGTAGTAAGTAAGACCAAGGTAAGGCAGACGGACCTTGAGCTGAGTCACGGAGATACTATAAAGGTTAGAAAAAAAACCACAAGCCTCATATCTAAAAATTTTATAAATATTTTTAAAAAACTATGAATTGTTATTAAAATAATGCAGAATTAATAATTATAAATAACCTTCATAACATAAGCCCATTTATTTTGCCTCAACTCCTTCCTAATCTCAACTTGACAGTACCTGAGACCAAGGTTAGGCAGACATACATTAATTTTAAAAAAAACATAAGCCCCCTTTCTTAATACGACAAAGTCATTTTTTAAGGTTTGTGTCTCCTTTTTTTTGTATTTTTTTAATTTATATTTTATTTTAAAATTTATTAATTTTGATCTCAACATTAAATCTCCTTCTTAATAGACGTTGGGCTGGGTCGTGGGGAATACATCCAATTTTTAGAAAAACATAATTCTCCTAACTAGGCCAAAACCATTATTTAAGATTTGTCTCATTTTTTTTGCATTTTTTTAAATTTATGTCTTATCTAAGAAATTATTAATTTTGATTTCAACACTAAATTATAAAAATCACAATTTTGAAAAAAAAATTTAGCCCCCTTTCCTTCGCCTCAAAACATAAGTCCTTTTCTTTTGCTCCAACTCATTTTTTAACCCAACATGGCAGTAAGTAAGACCAAGGTAAGCTAGGTGAGTTTTGTATTGAGTGACGAAGATACTTTAAAGGCAAAAAAAAAATATAAGCTCCCTTCTTAAATGTTTTATGAATATTAAAAAATAGAGTATTTATTATTACTAAAATAATGCACAATCGATAATTATAAATAACCTTTGCAACATAACCCCTTTTTTTTGCATCAACTCCTTCCTGACCCCAACTTGGCAGTAAGTCAGACCAAGGTAAGGCAGACAGGAGTTGAGCTGTGTCGTGGGCAATGCTTCCAATTTTCAACAAAAGATAAGCTTCTTTCTTAGTAGGTCAAAGTTTAAAAATCACAATTCTCAAAATTTATTTTAGTCCCCTTCTTTCGCTCCACCTTCTTTTTGACCCCAACTTGGCAGTAAGTAAGACCAAGGTAAGGCAGACGGACCTTGAGCTGAGTCACGGGGATACTATGAAGTTTAAAAGAAAAAACCACAAGCCCCATATCTAAGAGTTTTATGAATATTTTTAAAAAATTATGAATTTTAATTAAAATAATGCACAATTAATAACTATAAATAACCCTCGTAACATAAACCCATTTATTTTGCCTCAACTCCTTCCTAATCCCAACTTGACAGTACCTAAGACCAAGGTAAGGCGGGCAGACATTAATTTTTAAAAAAACATAAGCCCCCATTCTTAATACGACAAAGTCATTTTTCAAGGTTTGTGTCTCGTTTTTTATGCATTTTTTTAATTTATATTTTATTTTAGAATTTATTAATTTTGATCTCAACATTAATTCTTTTTCTTAATAAGCGTTGGGCTGGGTCGTGGGGAATGCATCCAATTTTTTATAAAAACTTAATTCTCCTTAATAGGCCAAAACCATTATTTAACATTTGTCTCATTTTTTTTGCATTTTTTTTTAGTTTACGTCTTATTTTTGAAATTTTTAATTTTGATTTCAACACTAAATTATAAAAAATCACAATTTTGAAAAAAAAAATTTGCCCCCTTTCCTTCACTTCAAAACATAAATCCCTTTCTTTTGCTCCAACTCATTTTTTACCCCAACTTGGCAGTAAGTAAGACCAAGGTAAGGTAGGTAGGTTTTGCGTCGAGTCACGGAGATACTTTAAAGGTAAAAAAATATAAGCTCCCTTCTTAATTGTTTTATGAATATTAAAAAATCGAGTATTTATTCTTTTACTAAAATAATGCACAATCAATAATTATAAATAACCCTCACAACATAAACCCCTTTTTACGCATCAACTCTTTCCTGACCCCAACTTGGCAATAAGTCAGACCAAGGTAAGGCGGACAGAAGTTGAGTTGTGTCGTGGGCAATGCTTCTAATGTTCAACAAAAGATAAGTTTCTTTCTTAATAGGTCAAAGTTTAAAAATCACAATTCTAAAAAATTTATTTTAGCCCCCTTTCTTTCGATCCAGCTTCTTTTTTACCCCAACTTGACAATAAGTAAGACCAAGGTAAGGGAGATGGACCTTGAGCTGAGTCAGAGGGATAATCTGAAGGTAGAAAAAAAATCCACAAGCCCCATATCTAAATGTTTTATGAATATTTTTAAAAAACTATGACTTGTTATTAAAATAATGCACGATTAATAATTATAAATAACCCTCATAATAGAAGCCCATTTATTTTCCTCAACTTCTTCCTAATCTCAACTTGACAGTACCTAAGACCAAGGTAAGGCGAGCAGACATTAATTTTAAAAAAAACATAAGCCCCCTTTTTTAATACGACAAAGTCATTTTATAAGGTTTGTGTCTTATTTTTTTTGCATTTTATTTATTTATATTTTATTTTAGAATTTATTAATTTTGATCTCAACATTAATTCTCCTTCTTAATAGGTATTGGGCTGGGTCATGGCGAGTGCATCCAATTTTTTTAAAAACATAATTGTCCTTAATAGGACAAAACCATTATTTAAAATTTGTCTCAATTTTTTTGCATTTTATTTTAGCTTACATCTTATTTAAGAAAATATTAATTTTGATTTCAACTCTAAATTATAAAAATCATAGTTTTGAAAAAAATATTTAGCTCTCTTTCCTTCGCCGCAAAACATAAGTCCCTTTCTTTTGCTCCGACTCATTTTTTACTCCAACTTGGCAGTAAGACCGACCAAGGTAAGGTAGGTGGGTTTTGCGTCGAGTCACGGAGATACTTTAAACATTAAAAAAAAATATAAGCTCCCTTTTTAAATGCTTTATGAATATTAACAAATAAATTATTTATTGTTACAAAAATAATGCACAATCGATAATTATAAATAACCCTCGCAACATAACCCTTCTTTCTTGCATCAACTCCTTCAAGACCCCAACTTGGCAGTAAGTTAGACCAAGGTAAGACGGACAGGAGTTGAGCTGTGTCATTGGCAATGCTTCTAATTTTCAACAAAAGATAATCCTCTTTCTTAATAGGTCAAAGTTTAAAAATCACAATTCTGAAAAATTTATTTTAGCCCCCTTCTTTTGCTCCAGCTTCTTTTTGACCCCAACTTGGCAGTAAGTAAGACCAAGGTAAGGCAGACGGACCTTGAGCTGAGTCACGAGGATACTATAAAGGGTAAAAAAAAAACCACAAGCCTCATATCTAAAAATTTTATAAATATTTCAAAAAAACTATGAATTGGTATTAAAATAATGCAGAATTAATAATTATAAATAACCCTTGTAACATAAGCCCATTTATTTTGCCTCAACTCCTTCCTAATCTCAACTTGACAGTACCTAAGACCAAGGTTTGGCAGACAGACATTAATTTTTAAAAAAACATAAGCCCCCTCTCTTAATACAACAAAGTCATTTTTTAAAGTTTGTGTCTCGTTTTTTTTGTATTTTTTTAATTTATATTTTATTTTAAAATTTATTAATTTTGATCTCAACATTAATTCTCCTTCTTAATAGGCGTTGGGCTGGGTCGTGGGGAATGCATCCAATTTTTAAAAAACATAATTCTTCTTAATAGGCCAAAACCATTATTTAAGATTTGTCTCATTTTTTTTGCATTTTTTTTAATTTATGTCTTAATTAAGAAATTATTAATTTTGATTTTAACACTAAATTATAAAAATCACAATTTTGAAAAAAAAAATTAGCCCCCTTTCCTTTGCCTCAAAACATAAGTCCCTTTCTTTTGCTCCGACTCATTTTTTACCCCAACTTGGCAGTAAGTAAGACCAAGGTAAGCTAGATGGGTTTTGTATTGAGTGACAGAGATACTATAAAGGTAAAATAAAAATATAAGCTCCCTTCTTAAATGTTTTATGAATATTAAAAAATAGAGTATTTATTATTACTAAAATAATGCACAATCGATAATTATAAATAACCTTCGCAACATAACCCCTTTTTTTTGCATCAACTCCTTCCTGACCCCAACTTGGCAGTGAGTAAGACCAAGGTAAGCTAGACGGACCTTGAGCTGAGTCACAGGGATACTATGAAGTTTAAAAGAAAAAACCACAAGCCCCATATCTAAGAGTTTTATGAATATTTTTAAAAAATTATGAATTTTAATTAAAATAATGCACAATTAATAACTATAAATAACCCTCGTAACATAAACCCATTTATTTTGCCTCAACTCCTTCCTAATCCCAACTTGACAGTACCTAAGACCAAGGTAAGGCGGGCAGACATTAATTTTTAAAAAAACATAAGCCCCCATTCTTAATACGACAAAGTCATTTTTCAAGGTTTGTGTCTCGTTTTTTATGCATTTTTTTAATTTATATTTTATTTTAGAATTTATTAATTTTGATCTCAACATTAATTCTCTTTCTTAATAAGCGTTGGGCTGGGTCGTGGGGAATGCATCCAATTTTTAAAAAAAACTTAATTCTCCTTAATAGGCCAAAACCATTATTTAAAATTTGTCTCATTTTTTTTGCATTTTTTTTTAGTTTACGTCTTATTTATGAAATTTTTAATTTTGATTTCAACACTAAATTATAAAAAATCACAATTTTGAAAAAAAAAATTTGCCCCCTTTCCTTCGCTTCAAAACATAAATCCCTTTCTTTTGCTCCAACTCATTTTTTACCCCAACTTGGCAGTAAGTAAGACCAAGGTAAGGTAGGTAGGTTTTGCGTCGAGTCACAAAGATACTTTAAAGGTAAAAAAATTTAAGCTCCCTTCTTAATTGTTTTATGAATATTAAAAAATCGAGTATTTATTCTTTTACTAAAATAATGCATAATCAATAATTATAAATAACCCTCACAACATAAACCCTTTTTTATGCATTAACTCTTTCCTGACCCCAACTTGGCAGTAAGTCAGACTAAGGTAAGGCAGACAGAAGTTGAGCGATGTCGTGGGCAATGCTTCTAATGTTCAACAAAAGATAAGTTTCTTTCTTAATAGGTCAAAGTTTAAAAATCACAATTCTAAAAAATTTATTTTAGCCCCCTTTCTTTCGCTCCTGCTTCTTTTTTACCCCAACTTGACAATAAGTAAGACCAAGGTAAGAGAGACGGACCTTGAGCTGAGTCAGAGGGATAATCTGAAGGTAAAAAAAAAATCCACAAGCCCCATATCTAAATGTTTTATGAATATTTTTAGAAAACTATGAATTGTTATTAAAATAATGCACAATTAATAATTATAAATAACCCTCATAACAGAAGCCCATTTATTTTTCCTCAACTCCTTCCTAATCTCAACTTGACAGTACCTAAGACCAAGGTAAGGCGGGCAGACATTAATTTTAAAAAAAACATAAGCCCCCTTTTTTAATACGACAAAGTCATTTTTTAAGGTTTGTGTCTTGTTTTTTTTGCATTTTATTCATTTATAATTTATTTTAGAATTTATTAATTTTGATCTCAACATTAATTCTCCTTCTTAATAGGTGTTGGGCTAGGTCGTGGGGAATGCAACCAAATTTTAAAAAAACATAATTCTCCTTAATAGGACAAAACCATTATTTAAAATTTGTCTCAATTTTTTTGCATTTTATTTTAGCTTACATCTTATTTAAGAAAGTATTAATTTTGATTTCAACACTAAATTATAAAAATCACAATTTTGAAAAAAAAATTTAGCTCTCTTTCTTTCGCCGCAAAACATAAGTCCCTTTCTTTTTCTCCAACTCATTTTTTATCCCAACTTGGCAGTAAGACCGACCAAGGTAAGGTAGGTGGGTTTTGCGTCGAGTCACGGAGATACTTTAAAGGTTAAAAAAAAATATAAGCTCCCTTCTTAAATGTTTTATGAATATTATAAAATAAAGTATTTATTGTTACTAAAATAATGTACAATCGATAATTATAAATAACCCTCGCAACATAACCCTTTTTTTTGCATCAACTCGTTCCTGACCCCAACTTGGCAGTAAGTTAGACCAAGGTAAGGCAGATAGGAGTTGAGCTGTGTCATTGGCAATGCTTCTAATTTTCAACAAAAGGTAAGCTTCTTTCTTAATAGGTCAAAGTTTAAAAATCACAATTCTGAAAAATTTATTTTAGCCCCCTTCTTTTGCTCCAGCTTCTTATTGACCCAAACTTGGCAGTAAGTAAGACCAAGGTAAGGCAGACGGACCTTGAGCTGAGTCACGGGGACACTATAAAGGTTTAAAAAAAAACCACAAGCCTCATATCTAAAAATTTTATAAATAATTTAAAAAAACTATGAATTGTTATTAAAATAATGCAGAATTAATAATTATAAATAACTCTCATAACATAAGCCCGTTCATTTTGCCTCAACTCCTTCCTAATCTCAACTTGACAGTACCTAAGACCAAGGTTAGGCAGACAGACATTAATTTTAAAAAAAACATAAGCCCCCTTTCTTAATACGACAAAGTCATTTTTTAAGGTTTGTGTCTCGTTTTTTTTGTATTTTTTTAATTTATATTTTATTTTAAAATTTATTAATTTTGATGTCAACATTAATTCTCCTTCTTGATAGGCGTTGGGCTGGGTCGTGGGGAATGCATCCAATTTTTAAAAAAACATAATTCTCCTCACTAGGCCAAAACCATTATTTGGGATTTGTCTCATTTTTATTGCATTTTTTTTAATTTGTCTTATTTATGAAATTATTAACTTTGATTTCAACACTAAATTATAAAAATTACAATTTTGAAAAAAAAAATTATCCCCGTTTCCTTCGCCTCAAAACATAAGTCCCTTTCTTTTGCTCCAAATCATTTTTTACCCCAACTTGGCAGTAAGTAAGACCTAGGTAAGCTAGGTGAGCTTTGTATCGAGTGACGGAGATACTTTAAAAGTAAAAAAAAAATATTAGCTCCCTTCTTAAATGTTTTATGAATATTAAAAAATAGAGTATTTATTATTACTAAAATAATGCACAATCGATAATTATAAATAACCTTCACAACATAACCCCTTTTTTTTGCATCAACTCCTTCCTAGCCCCAACTTGGCAGTAAGTCAGACCAAGGTAAGGTAGACAGGAGTTGAGCTCTGTCGAGGGCAATGCTTATAATTTTCAACAAAAGATAAGCTTCTTTCTTAGTAGGTCAAAGTTTAAAAATCACAATTCTGAAAATTTATTTTAGCCCCCTTCTTTCGCTCCAGCTTCATTTTTACCCCAACTTGGCAGTAAGTAAGACCAAGGTAAGGCAGACGGACTTTGAGCTGAGTCACGGGGATACTATGAAGTTTAAAAGAAAAAACCACAAGCCCCATATCTAAGAGTTTTATGAATATTTTTAAAAAATTATGAATTTTAATTAAAATAATGCACAATTAATAACTATAAATAACCCTCGTAACATAAACCCATTTATTTTGCCTCAACTCCTTCCTAATCGCAACTTGACAGTACCTAAGACCAAGGTAAGGCAGGCAGACATTAATTTTTAAAAAAACATAAGCCCCCATTCTTAATACGACAAAGTCATTTTTCAAGGTTTGTGTCTCGTTTTTTATGCATTTTTTTAATTTATATTTTATTTTAGAATTTATTAATTTTGATCTCAACATTAATTCTCTTTCTTAATAAGCGTTGGGCTGGGTCGTGGGGAATGCATCCAATTTTTAAAAAAAACTTAATTCTCCTTAATAGGCCAAAACCATTATTTAAAATTTGTCTCATTTTTTTTGCATTTTTTTTTAGTTTACGTCTTATTTATGAAATTACTAATTTTGATTTCAACACTAAATTATAAAAAATCACAATTTTGAAAAAAAAAATTTGCCTCCTTTCCTTCGCCTCAAAACATAAATCCCTTTCTTTTGCTCCAACTGTTTTTTTACCCCAACTTGGCAGTAAGTAAGACCAAGGTAAGGTAGGTGGGTTTTGCGTCAAGTCACGGAGATACTTTAAAGGTAAAAAAATATAAGCTCCCTTCTTAATTGTTTTATGAATATTAAAAAATTGAGTATTTATTCTTTTACTAAAATAATGCACAATCAATAATTATAAATAAACCTCACAACATAACCCCCTTTTTATGCATCAACTCTTTCCTGACCCCAACTTGGGAGTAAGTCAGAACAAATTAAGGCGGACAGAATTTGAGCTGTGTCGTGGGCAATGCTTCTAATGTTCAACAAAAGATAAGTTTTTTTCTTAATAGGTCAAAGTTTAAAAATCACAATCCTAAAAAATTTATTTTAGCCCCCTTTCTTTCGCTGCAGCTTCTTTTTTACCCCAACTTGACAATAAGTAAGACCAAGGTAAGGGAGACGGACCTTGAGCTGAGTCACAGGAATAATCTTAAGGTAAAAAAAAAATCCACAAGCCCCATATCTAAATGTTTTATGAATATTTTAAAAAAAATATGAATTGTTATTAAAATAATACACAATTAATAATTATAAATAACCCTCATAACCGAAGCCCATTTATTTTTCCTCAACTTCTTCCTAATCTCTAACTTGACAGTACCTAAAACCAAGGTAAAGTGGGCAGACATTAATTTTAAAAAAAACATAAGCCCCATTTTTTAATACAACAAAGTCATTTTTTAAGGTTTGTGTCTTGTTTTTTTTGCATTTTTTCATTTATATTTTATTTTAGAATTTATTAATTTTGATCTCAACATTAATTCTCCTTCTTAATAGGTGTTGGGCTGGGTCGTGGGGAATGCAACCAAATTTTAAAAAAACATAATTCTCCTTAATAGGACAAAACCATTATTTAAAATTTGTCTCAATTTTTTTGCATTTTATTTTAGCTTACATCTTATTTAAGAAAGTATTAATTTTGATTTCAACACTAAATTATAAAAATCACAATTTTGAAAAAAATATTTAGCTCTCTTTCCTTTGCCGCAAAACATAAGTCCCTTTCTTTTGCTCCACATCATTTTTTACCCCAACTTGGCAGTAAGACCGACCAAGGTAAGGTAGGTGGGTTTTGCGTCGAGTCACGGAGATACTTTAAAGGTTAAGAAAAAATATAAGCTCCCTTCTTAAATATTTTATGAATATTAAAAAATAAATTATTTATTGTTACTAAAATAATGCACAATCGATAATTATAAATAACCCTCGCAACATAACCCTTTTTTTTGCATCAACTCCTTCCTGACCCCAACTTGGCAGTAAGTTAGACCAAGGTAAGGCGGACAGGAGTTGAGCTGTGTCATTGGCAATGCTTCTAATTTTCAAGAAAAGATAAGCTTCTTTCTTAATAGGTCAAAGTTTAAAAATCACAATTCTGAAAAATTTAGTTTAGCCCCCTTCTTTCGCTCTAGTTTCTTTTTGACCCCAACTTGGCAGTAAGTAAGACCAAGGTAAGGCAGACGGACCTTGAGCTGAGTCACGGGGATACTCTGAAGGTAAAAAAAAAAACCACAAGCCCCATATCTAAAAGTTTTATGAATATTTTTTAAAAACTATGAAATAATGCACAATTAATAATCATAAATAACTCTCGTAACATAAGCCTATTTATTTTGCCTCAACTCCTTCCTAATCCCAACTTGACAGTACCTAAAACCAAGGTAAGGTGGGGAGACATTAATTTTAAAAAAAATATAAGCCCCCTTTCTTAATACGACAAAGTCATTTTTTAAGGTTTGTGTCTCATTTTTTTGCATTTTTTTAATTAATATTTTATTTTAAAATTTATTAATTTTTATCTCAACATTAAATCTCCTTCTTAATAGGCATTGGGCTATCCAATTTAAAAAAAACCATAATTCTCCTTAATAGGCCAAAACGATTATTTAAGATTTGTCTCATTTCTTTTGCATTTTTTTTAGTTCACGTCTTATTTAAGAAATTATTAATTTTGATTTCAATGCTAAATTATAAAAATCACAATTTTGAAAAAAATATTTATCCCCCTTTCCTTCGCCTCAACACATAAGTCCCTTTCTTTTGCTCCAACTCATTTCTTACCCTAACTTGCCAGTAAGTAAGACCAAGGTAAGGTAGGTGGGTTTTGCGTCGAGTCACAGCGATACTTTAAAGGTAAAAAAAAAATATAAGCTCCCTTCTTAAATGTTTTATGAATATTAAAAAATAGAGTATTTATTATTACTAAAATAATACATAATCGATAATTATAAATAACCCTCGCAACATAACCCCTTATTTTTGCATCAACTCCTTCCTGACCCCAACTTGGCAGTAAGTCAGACCAAGGTAAGACAGACAGGAGTTGAGCTGTGTTGAGGGAAATGCTTCTAATTTTCAACAAAAGATAAGCTTCTTTCTTAATAGGTCAAAGTTTAAAAATCACGATTCTGAAAAATATATTTTAGCCCCCTTCTTTCGCTCTAGCTTCTTTTTGACCCCAACTTGGCAGTAAGTAAGACCAAGGTAAGGCAGATGGACCTTGAGCTGAGTCACGGGGATACTCTGAAGGTTAAAAAAAAAATCACAAGTCCCATATCTAAAAGTTTTCTGAATATTTCTAAAAAAGTATGAATTGTTATTAAAATTATGCACAATTAATAATTATAAATAACCCTCATAACATAAGCCCATTTATTTTGCCTCAACTCCTTCCTAATCCCAACTTGACAGTATTTAAGATCAAGGTAAGGTGGGCAGACATTAATTTACAAAAAAACATAAGCCCCTTTTCTTAATATGACAAAGTCATATTTTAACGTTTGTGTCTCATTTTTTTTGTATTTTTTTAATTTATATTTTATTTTAGAATTTATTAATTTTGATCTCAACATTAATTCTCCTTCTTAATAGGCGTTGGGCTGGGTCGTGTGGAATGCATCCAATTTAAAAAAAAACATAATTCTCCTTGATAGGCCAAAACCATTATTTAAGATTTGTCTCATTTTTTTTAGTTTACGTCTTATTTAAGAAATTATTAATTTTGATTTCAACACTAAATTATAAAAATCACAATTTTGAAAAAAAAAATTAGCCCGCTTTCTTTCGCCTCAAAACATAAGTCCCTTTCTTTTGCTCCAACTCATTTTTTACCCCAACTTGGTAGTAAGTAAGACCAAGGTAAGGTAGGTGGGTTTTGTGTCGAGTCACGGAGATACTTTAAAGGTGAAAAAAATATAATCTCCCTTCTTAAATATTTTATGAATATTAAAAAATAAAGTATTTATTGTTACTAAAATAATGCACAATCGATAATTATAAATAACCCTTGCAACATAACCCCTTTTTTTTGCATCAACTCCTTTTTGACCCCAACCTGGTAGTAAGTCAAACCAAGGTAAATCGGATAGGAGTTGAGCTGTGTCGTAGG
Organism: Cryptomeria japonica; assembly: GCF_030272615.1. Classification (NCBI taxonomy): domain Eukaryota; kingdom Viridiplantae; phylum Streptophyta; class Pinopsida; order Cupressales; family Cupressaceae; genus Cryptomeria; species Cryptomeria japonica. The sequence continues at coordinate 767,172,522 of NC_081411.1, read as the reverse complement.
CAATGCTTCTAATTTTCAACAAAAGATAAGCTTCTTTCTTAATACGTCAAAGTTTAAAAATCACAACTCTGAAAAATTTATGTTAGCCCCCTTCTTTCGCTCCAGCTTCTTTTTGACCCCAACTTGGCAATAAGTAAGACCAATGTAAGGTAGACAAACCTTGAACTGAGTCACAAGGATAATCTGAAGGTAAAAAAATAAACCACAAGCTCCATATCTAAATGTTTTATGAATATTTTAAAAAAAATATGAATTGTTATTAAAATAATGCACAATTAATAATTATAAATAACCCTCGTAACATAAGCCCATTTATTTTGCCTCAACTCCTTAATTCGAACTTGACAGTACCTAAGACCAAGGTAAGGCGGGCAGACATTAATTTAAAAAATACATAAGCCCCCTTTCTTAATACGACAAAGTCATTTTTTAAGGTTTTGTGTCTCGTTTTTTTTGCATTTTTTTATTTTATATTTTATTTTAGAATTTATTAATTTTGATCTCAACATTAATTCTCCTTCTTAATAAGCGTTGGGCTGGGTCGTGGGGAATGCATCCAATTTTTAAAAAAATATAATTCTCCTTAATAGGCCAAAATCATTATTTAAGATTTGTCTCATTTTTTTTTGTTTTTTTTTAAGTTTACGTCTTATTTAAAAAATTATTAATTTTGATTTCAACACTAAATTATAAAAATCACAATTTTGAAAAAAAAAATTAGCCCTTTTTCCTTCGCCTCAAAACATAAGTCCCTTTCTTTTGCTCCAACTCATTTTTTACCCCAACTTGGCAGTAAGTAAGACCAAGGTAAGGTAGGTGGGTTTTGCGTCAAATCACGGAGATACTTTAAAGGTTTAAAAAAAATATAAGCTCCTTTCTTAAATGTTTTATGAATATTAAAAAATAAAGTATTTATTGTTACTAAAATAATGCACAATCGATAATTATAAATAACCCTCGCAACATAACCCCTTTTTTTTGCATCAACTCCTTTCTGACCCCAAATTGGTAGTAAGTCAGACCAAGGTAAGTCGAACAAGAGTTGAGTTGTGTCGTGGGCAATGTTTCTAATTTTCAACAAAAGATAAGCTTCTTTCTTAATAGGTCAAAGTTTAAAAATCACAATTCTGAAAAATTTATTTTAGCCCCCTTCTTTCGCTCCAACTTTTTTTTTACCCCAACTTGGCAGTAAGTAAGACCAAGGTAAAGTAGACGGACCTTGACCTGAGTCACGGGGATACAATGAAGGTTAAAAAAAAAACCATAAGCCCCATATCTAAAAGTTTTATGAATATTTTTAAAAAAGTATGAATTGTTATTAAATTATGCACAATCAATAATTATAAATAACCCTCGTAACATAAGCCCATTTATTTTGCTTCAACTCCTTCCTAATCCCAACTTGACAATACCTAAGACCAAGGTAAGGGGGGCAGATGTTAATTTTAAAAAAAACATAAGCCCCCATTCTTAATATGACAAAAATATTTTTTAAAGTTTGTGTCTCATTTTTTTTGCATTTTTTTAATTTATATTTTATTTTAGAATTTATTAATTTTGATCTCAACACTTAATGCAAAAATCACAATTCGAAAAATAACTTTTAGCTTCCTTCGTTCACCTCAGTTTCTTCTTGACCCCAACTTGGCAGTAAGTAAGACCAAGGTAAGGCAAATGAGTATGGGGCTGAGTCACGGGAATACTCTAAAGGTAAAAAAAGATAAGCCCCCTACCTAATGTTTTATAAATATTTTTAAAAATATGAATTTTACTAAAATAATGCACAATCGATAATTATAAATAACCTTTACATTATAAGTCTCATTTTTTTGCCTCAGCTCTTTCCTACTTTCAACTTGACAATAAGTAAGATCAAGGTAAGACATACAAACGTTAGATTGGGTCGTGGAGAATGTTTATAATTTTTTTAAAAAGTTATGCCCCCTTTTTAATAGGCCAAAGTTATTTTTAATGTTTGTGTCTCGTTTTTTTAACATTTTTTTTAGTTTATGTTTTATATAAGAATTTATTAATTTTGATCTCAACACTAAATTTAAAATTCACAATTTTGAAAATAAATTTTAGCCCTCTTCCTTCACCGAAGCTTCTTCTTGACCCCAACTTGACAGTAAGTAAGATCAAGGTAAGGCAGACAAGCCTTGGATTGAGTCACAAGGATATTTTAGATGTAAAAAAAAACATAAGCTTAATTTCTAAATGTTTTATGAATATATTTTAAAAGAAAATATGAATGTTACTAAAATAATGCACAATCGATAATTATAAATAATCATTGCAACATAAGCCCCCTTTCTTCACTTCAACTCTTTCCAGACCCCAACTTGATAGTACGTAAGACCAAGGTAAGACGGACAGGCGTTGGACTGTGTCGTAGAGAATGCATCCAATTTAAAAAAAACATAATCCCCCTTCTTAATAGGCCAAAACCATTATTTAAGGTTTGTCTCATTTTTTTTGCATTTTTTTTAGTTTACGTTTTATTTAAGAAATTATTTATTTTAATTTCAACACTAAATTATAAAAATCACAATTCTGAAAATAGCCCCCTTCCTTTGCCCCAACTCCTTTTTGACCCCAACTTGGTAGTAAATAAGACCAAGTTAAGGTAGGCGGGTTTTATGCTAAGTCACAGGAATACTTCAAAGGTAAAAAAAAATATATAAGCCACCTTCCTAAATATTTTATGAATATTAAAAAAAAGTATTTATTGTTACTAAAATAATGCACAATCAATAATTATAAATAACCTTCGCAACATAAGCCCCTTTCCTTCGCCTCAGCTCCTTCCTAGCCCCAACTTGGCAGTAAGTCAGACCAAGGTAAGACGGACATGAGTTGAGCTGTGTCGTGGACAATGCTTCTAATTTTCAAAAAAAGATAAGCTTTCTTCTTAATATGTCATAGTCATTTTTAAGGTTTGTCTAGGTTTTTTTATATTTTTTTAGTTTTTGTTTTGTTTAAGAAATTTATTAATTTTGATCTTAACACTAAATTTAAAAATCACAATTCTGAAAAATAAATTTTAGCCCCCTTCGTTCGCTTTAGCTTTTTTTTTTTACCCCAACTTGGCAGTAAGTAAGACCAAGGTAAGACAAACGGGTCTTGGACTGAGTCACGCGGATACTCTGGAGGTAAAAAAATAAAAACACAAACCTCATTCTTAAATGTTTTATGAATATTTAAAAAAAAATATGAAGAGTTACTAAAATAATGCACAATCAATAATTATAAATAACCCTCGCAACATAAGCCCCCTTATTTCGCTTCAACTCTTTCATAACCTCAACTTGATAGTAACTAAGACCAAGGTAAGGCAGACAAACATTGGGTTGGGTCGTGGGGAATGATTCTACTTTAAAAAAAAAACATAAGCCCCCTTCTTAATATGCTAAAATCATTTTTTAAGGTTTGTCTCATTTTTTTTGCATTTTTTTAATTTATATTTTATTTTAGAATTTATTAATTTTGATAACACTTAATTCAAAAATCACAATTCTGAAAATAACTTTTAGTTCCCTTTGTTCGCATCAGTTTCTTTTTTACCCCAACTTGGCAGTAAGATCAAGGTAAGGCAAATGAGTTTTGGGCTGAGTCACGAGGATACTCTAGAAGTAAAAAAATTATAAGCCCTCTTCCTAAATGTTTTATGAATATTTTTAAAAAAGTATGAATTTTATTAAAATAATGCACAATCGATAATTATAAATAACCTTTCTATCATAAGCCCCCTTCTTTTGCTTCAACTCTTTCCTAACCTCAACTTGACAGTAAGTAAGACTAAAGTAAGATAGACAAACATTGAGCTGGGTCGTGGGGAATGTTTTTAATTTTTTTTAAAAAAGATATGCCTCATTTTTAATAGGCCAAAGTCATTTTTTAAATTTTGAGTCTCATTTTTTTACATATTTTTTAGTTTATGTTTTATTTGAGTATTTATTAATTTTGATCTCAACACTAAATTTGAAAATCACAATTTGAAAATAAATTTTAGCCCCCTTCTTTCACCTCAGCTTTTTTTTTCATCCCAACTTGGCAGTAAGTAAGACCAGGGTAAGGCAGACAAGCTTTGGGTTGAGTCATAGAGATATTCTAGATGTAAAAAAAACATAAGCCCTATTTTAAAATGTTTTATGAATATATTTTAAAATAAAATATGAATGTTACTAAAATAATGCACAATCGATAATTATCAATAACCATTGCAACATAAGCCCTTTTTTTTGCCTTAACTCTTTACAGACCCCAACTTGACAATAAGTAAGACCAAGGTAAGACGAACATGTGTTGGGTTGGGTCATGGGGAATGCATCCAATTTTTAAAAAAACATAATCCCCCCTTCTTAATAGGCAAATACCATTATTTAAGGTTTGTCTCATTTTTTTTAGTTTAAGTCTTATTTAAGAAATTATTAATTTTGATTTCAACACTAAATTATAAAAATTACAATTCTAAAAATAAATTTTAGCCCCTGTTTTTGCCCCAACTCCTTTTTGAGTCCAATTTGGCAGTAAGACCAAGGTAAAGTAGGTGAGCTTTGTGCTGAGTCATGGGGATACTCTAAAGGTAAAAAAAAAAAATATAAGCCCCCTTCCTAAATGTTTTATGAATATTAAAAAAAAAGTATTTATTGTTACTAAAATAATGCACAATCAATAATTATAAATAACCCTCGCAACATAAGCCCATTTTCTTTCGCCTCAACTCTTTCCTAACCCTAACTTGGTAGTAAGTCAGACCAAGGTAAAACGGACAGGAGTTGGGCCGTGTCGTGGGCAATGCTTCTAATTTTCAAAAAAATATAAGCTTCCTTTTTAATAGGCCAAAGTTATTTTTTAAGTTTTGCGGGTCTCGATTATTTTGCATTTTTTTTAGTTTTTGTTTTATTTAAAATTTTTTATTAATTTTGATATTAACACTAAATTTAAAAATCACAATTCTGAAAAATAAATTTTAGCCCCTTTCTTTCGGTCCAGCTTCTTCTTGACCCCAACTTGGCAGTAAGTAAGACCAAGATAAGACAAACGGGCCTTGGGCTGAGTCACGAGGATACTCTAGAGGTGAAAAAAACACAAGCCCCATTCCTCAATGTTTTATGAATATTTAAAAAAAAAATATGAATTGTTACTAAAATAATGCACAATCAATAATTATAAATAACCTTCTCAATATAAATCCATTTATTTCACCTCAACTCCTTCCTAACCCCAATTTGACAGTATCTAAGATCAAGATAAGGTGGACAAACATTAGGTTGGGTCGTGGGGAATAATTCTAATTTAAAAAAAAAACATAAGCCCCCTTCTTAATACACCAGAGTCATTTTTTAAGGTTTGTGTCTTGGTTTTTTTTGCATTTTTTTAATTTATATGTTACTTTAGAATTTATTAAGTTTGATCTCAACACTATTAAAAAATCACAATTCTGAAAATAACTTTTAGCCCCCTTTGTTCGCTTCAGTTTCTTCTTGACCCCAACTTGACAGTAAAACCGACCAAGGTAAGGTAGATGAGTTTTGGGTTGAGTCACGAGGATACTCTAGAGGTAAAAAAAATATAAGCCCTCTTCATAAATGTTTTATAAATATTTTTAAAAAAAATAATTACGAAAATAATGCACAATCGATAATTATAAATAACCTTTGCATCATAAGCCCCCTTCTTTCACCTCAACTCTTTCCTAACCTCAACTTGGCAGTAAGTAAAACCAAGGTAAGACAAACAAACGTTGGGATGGGTCATGAAGAATATTTTAATTTAAAAAAAAAGATATGCCCCCTTTTTAATAGGCCAAACTCATTTTTAAAAGTTTGCGTCTCATTTTTTTATATTTTCTTTAGTTTATGTTTTATTTAAGAATTTATTAATTTTGATCTCAACATTAAATTTAAAAATCGCAATTCTGAAAATAAATTTTAGCCCCCCTCCTTTACCTCAGCTTCTTCTTGACCCCAACTTGACAGTAAGTAAGATCAAGGTAAGGTAGACGAGACTTGGGTTGAATCACAAGGATATTATAGATATAAAAGAAAACGTAAGCCCCATTTCTAAATGTTTTATGAATATATTTTAAAAGTAAGTATGAATGTTATTAAAATAATGCACAATCGATAATTATAAATAACCTTTGCAACATAAGCTCCCTTTATTTCGCCTCAACTCTTTCCAGACCCCAACTTGACAGTAAGTAAGACCAAAGTAAGATGGACAAGCGTTGGGATGGGTCATGGGGAATGCATCCAATTTTTAAAAAACATAATCACCCATTCTTAATAGGCCAAAACCATTGTTTAAGGTTTGTCTCATTTTTATTTTATTTTTTTTTAGTTTATGTTTTATTTAAGAATTTATTAATTTTGATCTTAACACTAAATTTAAAAATCACAATTCTAAAAATAATTTTTAAGCCCCTAATTTCACCTCACAACATAATCCCCCTTCCTTCGTCACAACTCTTTTTTTACCCCAACTTGGTAGTAAGTAAGACCAAGGTAAGGTAGGCGGGCTTTGCGGTGAGTCACGGAGATACTCTAAAGGTAAAAAAATTAAATATAAGCCCCCTTTCTTAAATGTTTTATGAATATTTTTAAAAAAAGTATTTATTGTTACTAAAATAATGAACAATCGATAATTATAAATAACCCTTGCAAAATAAACCCCTTTCCTTCACCTCAACTCCTTTTTGACCCCAACTTGCCAATAAGTCGGACTAAGGTAAGGCGGACATGAATTGGGCTGTGTCGTGGGCAATGCTTCTAATTTTTAAAAAAGATAAGTTTCCTTCTTAATAAGCCAAAGTTATTTTTTAAGGTTTGTGTATCAGTTTTTTTGCATTTTTGTTTGTTTGTTTTATTTAAAAAATTTATTAATTTTGATCTTAACATTAAATTTAAAAATCACAATTTTGAAAAATAAATTTTAGCCCCCTTCTTTCGCTCCAGCTTCTTTTTCACCTTAGCTTAATAGTAAGTAAGACCAAGGTAAGACAGATGGGCATTGGACTGAGTCACGGGGATACTTTAGAGGTAAAAAAAAAAAAAAAACACAAGCCCCAATCTTAAATGTTTTATGAATATTTAAAAAATAAAAATGAATTGTTACTAAAACAATGCATAATCAATAATTATAAATAACCCTCGCAACATAAGTCCCCTTATTTCGTTTCAACTCCTTCCTAACCCCAACTTGACAGTACTTAAAACCAAAGTAAGGGGGACAAGCATTGAGTTGGGTCATGGGAAATGATTCTAATTTTTAAAAAAACATAAGCCCCCTTTCTTAATACGACAAAGTCATTTTTTAAGGTTTGTGTCTCATTTTTTATGCATTTTGTTAATTTATAATTTATTAATTTTGATCTCAACACTTAATTTAAAAATCACAATTCTAAAAATAACTTTTAGCTCCCTTCGTTCGCCTCAGTTTCTTCTTGACCCCAACTTGGCAGTAAGTAAGACCAAGGTAAGGCAAATGAGCTTGGGGCTGAGTCACGAGGATACTCTAAAGGTAAAAAAAATATAAGCCCCCTTCTTAAATGTTTTACGAATATTTAAAAAAATATATGAATTTTACTAAAATAATGCACAATCAATAATTATAAATAACCTTCGCATCATAAGCGTCATTTTTTCGCCTCAACTCTTTCCTAACTTCAACTTGGCAGTAAGTAAGACCAAGGTAAGATAGACAAACATTGGGTTGGGTTGGGTCGTGGGGAATGTTTTTAGTTTTGAAAAAAAAACATGCCCCCTTCTTAATAGGCCAAAGTCATTTTTTAAGGTTTGTGTCTCATTTTTTTATATTTTTTTAAGCTTATGTTTTATTTAAGAATTTATTAATTTTGATCTCAACACTAAATTTAAAAATCACAATTTTAAAAATTAAGTTTAGCCCATTTCTTTCACCTCAGCTTCTTCTTGACCCCAACTTGACAGTAAGTAAGACCAAGGTAAGACAGACGAGTCTTGGGTTGAGTCATAGGGATATTCTAGATGTAAAAAAAATTATAAGCACAATCAATAATTATAAATAACGTTCGCAACATAAGACCCTTTATTTTGCCTCAACTACTTCCTAACCCCAACTTGACAGTAACTAAGACCAAGGTAAAGTAGACAGACATTGGGCTGGGCCGTGGGGAATGCTGCTAATTTTTTAAAAAAACATAAGCCCCCTTCTTAATATGCCAAAGTCATTTTTTAAGGTTTGGGTCTCATTTTTTTTTGCATTTTTTTATTTATATTTTATTTAAGAATTTATTAATTTTGATCTAACACTTAATTCAAAAATCACAATTCTGAAAATAACTTTTAGCCCCCTTCGTTCGCCTCAATTTCTTCTTGACCCCAACTTGGCAGTAAGTAAGACCAAGGTAAGATAGATGAGCCTTGGGCTGAGTCACGGAGATACTCTAAAAGTTAAAAAAATATGTCGCCTTCCTAAATGTTGTATGAATTTTTTTTTTAAAAGAATGAATTTTATTAAAATAATGCACAATCGATAATTATAAATAACTCTTGCATCATAAGCCCCCTTCTTTCGCTTCAACTCTTTCCTAACCTCAACTTGGCAGTAAGAAAGACTAAGGTAAGACAGACAAACGTTGGTCTGGGTCGTGGGAAATGTTTTTAATTTTAAAAAAAAGATATGCCCCCTTTTTAATAGGCTAAACTCATTTTTAAAAGTTTGTGTCTCATTTTTTTACATTTTTTTTTAGTTTTATGTTTTATTTAAGAATTTATTAATTTTGATCTTAACACTAAATTTAAAAATCATAATTCTGAAAATAAATTTTAGCCTCCTTCCTTCACCTTAGCTTCTTCTTGACCTCAATTTGACAGTAAGTAAGATCAAGGTAAGGTAGACAAGCCTTGGGTTGAGTCACAGAGATATTCTAGATGTAAAAAAAAACATAAGCCTTAGTTTTCTAAATGTTTTATGAATATGTTTTAAAAAAGTATGAATGTTTTTTTGCTTTTTTAAAAGTGGCATTGCCACTTAATATATTTTATTTATATATTTCTTTAAACTGATTCAAAGAGCTCTCGGAGAAAAGAACCAGAAAGAAAAACTCTAATCCTTACTTGATATTACATAGAAAGGTTGTGAAACTTAAATCTCTAATATGCCACAAAAGTACAATATATCTCACACTGTCCAGAATACCAAATGCCGCAAATCATCTCGAAGTGTCGAATGCTTCCTGAAGTATGTTGACCAAGATGAAGTCTGAACTAAAACATCATGAAAGTTGTACACATTTACATAGCAATCCACAGTCTGCCTTTCTTCATAAATGCCCAAATCATCATCCATTCACATCATTCAGATACTGCACAACCACAGAACCCTGCAATTATAATACCTCACATACTAACTTTTTATCATTATGAAAACATCTGCATAACCATGTACAATATTATCTTGTACCCATGTCTTCCAAAATTATTTTTCTAAAGATTGGAAAAGAATCGAGATCACAATTCAGCCCCATCATATTTAGTTCTACCTTGGAACTTCTCATATTTGCCAAATGATCTGTCACCCGGTTTCCTTCTCTATACACGAGAAATAGTAAAATTTACAAATATATCAATAAGTGCCCATGCTTGTTCAAGCAAATATCTTATCTGTCAATTGTCAAAATTTCTCTTTATGTAAGCGTTGATAATAATAGCTAAGTCACCTTCGATGTGAATATAAGAGATGTTCAATTTTTTAACTAGTAGAGTGCCTTCAAGCAAAGCATATGCCTCTGTGTAATTGTTAATATCCAGTGGAATGAAAATAAATTTCAAAGCAAAAACACACCCTATATGGTCCTTAATGTATACTCCTACTCCTGCATCATCTGGGTTCCCTTTAGAGGAGCCATCAAAATTCAATTTAAAATGTGTTGAATTCAGAGGATGCCATTTCACTTTATTTCTGTCAATTTTAGTAATTCTCACTCTCGGAAAGCAAGGTGATATGGGAATAGAAATGCCCTTCCAACAATTAATAACTTGACCATCCCAAGAAGTAAATTCCCTACTTGGATTGAACTGATTTGAAACATGAGCATTAACCAATTCTGATACTGATTTTTCAATGTAATTGAAAACATCAGAAAGAAGAGATGTATGTTTTCTAAAAATACGCTTATTTCCTTCCCTCCAAATTGATCATATTACTGTGGATGGGATCACCTTCCAAATGCTTGCAAAAAGAGAGGATGAGTATAAGACTGGCCAAGACTGGAACAAATCCCATACATTATTTGGAAGAGGGATGCTAAAGGAAAGTTTAGCAAGCACAAACATCCAACAATTATGAGCAAAATCACATTGGAGGAGGAGATGATCTAACGTTTCATTATGCTCACCACAAAGTACACAGGCAAATGGAGGTGCAATGTTCAATTTATCAAGTCTCTCACTGGTAAGTATTCTCTTGTGTAGACCAAGCCAGGCAAACATCCCTGCGTTGGGAAGAATATTGTCATTCCAACAGAAGTTATAAGCTCTTTGTGAATAGGATTGAACCGACATTTGATGAATTGCCTTATACCCTTCCTTGATAGAGTACTTTCCGTTCTTTGTAGGGCACCATATCAATTTGTCCGAACCATTAGAGATAAAAATGATGTGGTTCTTGAGAATCAAAGAAAATTTTACCTTTTGAGCCGGGGAGATTGGGAGTGAAGCTGGATTCTTCAAAATGACACAATTTGAAGGCTTCTCAAGATCATCTATGTAATCACAAAGGTAAGATCCCCATTGAGTAATAAATTTGGGGATTGCATTTACTAGAGATTCCACAAGATTAAGGGGGGGGAGACCACTCCATGAATCATGCCAGAAGTTGACTTCTTTGTCATTATGTACTTGCCAAGATAAATATCTAGTAATCACATTCCTAGAAGCCATCATGAAGTTCCAAACTGCAAAGCCTGATGGAGGATCAAGGATAGTAAAAATACGTGATGGGGTAGGAGTATCTAAATACTTTGCTTGCATAATTTGACACCACAAAGCATGTGGTTTTGCATAAATATTCCAAACCATCTTTCCCCCAAAGGCCTTGTTCCTTTTTGAAATATCATGTAGAGCAACCTTGCCCGTAGATTTACTTTTAGTCATTGTGTTGAGAGATACAAGCGAGATCTTTTTATCTTCTGAAAGATTACCTTTCCAAATAAAATTTTGAATAATTTTTTCGATATGGGAAACAATAGATTTCAGGGTTTGAAGGACTGAAATGTAGTAGTGTGGGATTGTAGCCAAAATAGTTTTGACAAGAAGGATTCTGCTTGACAGAGATAACCATCTAGCTTTCCACACAGAAATTCTTCTTTTTGATTTGTCAATCACAGAATTCGAAAAAGAGGGTTTCCCTGCTCCTATAAAGAAAGGGATGCCCAAGTAAGAAGATGGAAGGGAATCCACTGGAAATCCCAATATTTGGATAATGTTGTTAGACACCTTTTGAGAAGTATTAAATATAAATAGTTTAGATTTCTGAGCACTGATTTTCTGCCCAGATCCGGAAGTATATATGTCCAATATTTTCTTAATATGTCTTGTTTCTTGAATGTTGGAACAACCAAATAGAAGTGTATCATCTTCAAATAAAGTGTGGGTGATGGAAATTGAAGTATTTAGGATGCATATCCCTTTCCAAAGACCCAAAGTCGGTTGTTTATTGACCATTCTGCTAAAAGCTTCAGCCATGATAATGAAGAGAAAAGGTGATAGTGGGTCACCTTGTCTAACTCTTGAGTGGCTCGAAAAAAACCAGAAGGGTTACCATTAATAATAACTGAGAAATGTGCACCAGAGAGACAATTTTTTATCCATTTGCACCACTTATCCAAAAAGCCAAATTTTTTAAGCAAAAGAAAAGACCAACATACTTTATCATATGCTTTCAACATGTCTAATTTTGCTATGAAAGCAGCGGATTGTGAAGAGTTAATTGAGTGCAAAGCTTCATGGACCACAAGTGCACCTTCCAATGTTTCCCTACAAGGAACAAAACCTCCTTGTTGAGGAGATATTAATTTAGGTATCAAGGATTTTAACCAAAGATAAATAGCTTTTGTGAAGATCTTGTAAACTGTATTACACAAGGAGATAGGTTTAAAGTCTGCAAAAGATTGAGGGTTGTTGGATTTGGGGATAAGAGAAATATGGGTTAAACTGAAGTTCTTGAGTATAAAAGCTTTTTGTCTTGACTCCTCCAAAGCCATTAAAAGATCAAAAATTAAAATGTCCCAACAATTTTGAAAGAATAGCATGGTGAAACCGTCAGGCCCTGGAGACTTGTCAGGAGCCATCGAAACTACCACCTCTTGAAGTTCAGCAAGAGAGAAAGGTTGCATCGGATAATCATTATCACGTTGTGAAATCAGACAAGGGATGGAATCTAGCAATACCTCGACACTGGACTCCTCAGGAACAAAAGGAGGATAAAGAGCAAGAAGATTTTTAAAGAAGAGTTCACCCTCTTCCCTAATTTCTTGTTCATTAGTTAATTTTATCCCCGAAGAAGAGGCATGTATAGAAAAGATAGTAGATACAACTTGCTTAATCTTTGTAGATGCCTGAAAGAACTTAGTATTTTTATCCCCATCTTTTAGCCATAACTCCCTTGATTTTTGTCTCCAATACTCCTTTCTAGAGCACAATTCTTCCTAGTATCTTTGTAAATGCTTTTGCCTTGAGAAGGTTTCAGGGTTAATATCATTAGAAAAGAAGTTTGTTGATGTCCTTTAATTCCTTCTCTACATTTGATTTCTCTATAAAGATGTTTTTGAATACTATTCCAGACTTTGATATTTGCTTTTACAAACTGCATTTTCATGTAAAGTTGAAATATTTTGTTCCCCCTACAAAAGGGGACACTTACCCACCATTGACGAAGCTTGACGAAGCAAAGCATGAAAGTGTGGGTGTTGAAACCACTTTCTTTCAAATTTAAAAGGTCTATGATGAGAAGCTTCATGTTTATCCAAGCATAATGAAATAGGAAAATAGTTAGATCTAGAAAACGATAGAATATTAGAGCTGAAAGTATATTTCTGAAGGATCCATTCATATGAAGTGAGAAATTTGTCCAATCTGGCTGCTATTTGAAGGGAAGTTCTCTGATTTGTCCATGTAAATTGACCATTAGAAGGTGAAATGTCAGAAAAGGCGTTATCAAACACAAAAAATCTAAAGTCATCAATCACCTTAGAAGCAGTAGGGTTTCCTCCTTGTTTCTCATCCTGAGACAAAATGACATGAAAATCACCTCCTAAGATGATTTTCTGAGCTCCTTGTTGATGGATTTGGTAAGATAAGGTATTCCAAAGAGCATGTTTCTCATGGGGAGTTGTTGGACCAGACATATTAAAGAGAAGAAAGGATAGATCAAAATTTTCAATAAGAATAAGATGCCAATTTGTCTCTTGGTTTAAGATTTTTGCTTTGATTGTCCTGGGATTCAACAATGTCAAAATACCACTAGAAGCCCCTACTGTAGAAACATGTATGAAATCCCATAGAGTCCATTTTTTTTAAATCTTTTGAGAGGCTTCATCAAAAAGCTTTGTTTCTTGCAATAAAATGATGTCTGCTTGGGAGGAACCCAGTTGATGCTTGATCTGTCCCCTCTTGTCAGAGGCAATCAAACCTCTGGCATTCCAAGATATGATCCTCATTTCACCCGAGAAGAACAACATGTTCTTCTCAGTCTTGGTTGGGGTGAAAACTTGTCTACAATTGTAGACTGGATACCAGCTACAATCTTTTCTTGGATTTTAAGTATCTTGGGCTTTCGACCTCTTTTTTTGGGTGTTTTAGCTAACAAAGGAGATGAAGAGACTGGTTGAGCAAGAGAAAGATGTTGAGAAAATTGAATTCAATCTGTGTGGGAGGTTGAATAGGCTGATATGAATTATGTTCATCCACAAGGTGATGAACATGACTAAACTCCAAAATGGGTGGTGAAGTATTAAGAGCGAGAGACATAGCATCAATAGAAGGGACATCTTGAATTTCTAGTAATTCCTCGAGAGAAATTTCATCAATCAAGTTCGATGCAACAAAGATAAGGATATCATGTTCTATTAATTCGATATTTGGAGCATTCGATAAGGGTCCAACAGTGAGAAGATTGCGATCAACTACATGGAAAGGTTGGCAATTAAACATCAAGCTATGAATCAAATTATCCTTTGCTTTCTATGAAATAGAAATATCTTGGTCTTGAGAGTCTGTGGGTCCCACAAAAGTTAAATTCAGAAAAGAAGAAGTGACCTACCTAAAGAGAGAGGAAGCAAATATGTTCTTATACAACCAATCAATCAGGATTGGAGAGTAGTGGATCTTAAAAGATATTTTCTTGTATCTACCCACAAGTTTCTGCAGAGAACATGAACTAGAGATAACAGCCTAGTATTGAGGAGAATTCTTCCAATTGGAGGGCTTTGTTATTTTTTCTTTTGGAAGTAAAACATCTGTCATACAACCCGAAAACAATTGAGAAGGAATCATAGAAAGAGGACTTGTCTATAACTGAACACCCTTGAAATATCTTGCAATATTATCAACATCATTCAGAGGTATGGGACTCTCTGATAAGTCAGCTACACTTGTTGTCCCACTTGGTGTAGAAGAAGGAGATGCAATAGACTAATAAAAGGAGCATTTATGAAAATCAGTCACAAAATCCTTGCAAACCATGACTGCATCAATACCCGATCATTGGCACTACGAGTTAAAATGGCCCAATTTATCTATACAGTCGTCAACATCTCTGGTACCCTGTATGCAAATGACTTGATTCCATTTCCCTATGGAGGAAGTCATTAAAATAGACTTGGGAAGTGGCTTTGTGAGGTTTAGCAATAGGCATACCCTGACGTTTAAATGGGCAAGTTCATATGGGATAAGGTCATGCTTGATAAAAATACCCATTTGATTAGCCAAAATTTTCACAATATCTGGATCTCGATACTAAAGCGGGAGCCCTGGGAGAGAAATCCAAAAAGGCATGAAAATGGGGGGAACTGAATCCAAATTAAAATTTGAAACTCACACCAAAGTGATAATACCAACCCCCTTACAAAACCACCCCTTATATCTATGCACACAATTTCTATGTTCTTTGGAATAAAAAATGGCAATAAAAAAGAGAGCCCAGCCAATTTTGTTTAGCCCAAAATGAAAATTGCGTAAAGGAAATAGTAGAATGTAGTTTACCAATGAGGGTTGTGGCATGTAACATATCTATTTGAGGCTGAATGAGATGGTCCGGCAAAACAATCTTATACACACCCTCCGATTCGCCCGATTTTTTAGTATTAGCAGTATTCTTGACCTTTGGTGAGACTGGAGCCCGACTATCATCTTTAGCTGAATCATTTGGGAGTTGCCCACTACCTTCTACATCTGAATTTTGTGCTAGTGAATTAGGAAGAAATGTGCAAGGGGTTTTCTTTCTCTAGTTTTGTGTAACCTCTTTTGGTTTGAAGGGTGTTCCTTGGCGTAGGTTGTTTATTGGAAGATTTTTTGGGGTTGAAAGAAATTTGGGTTTTATCAACTGGGTATTGTTTGGCTAGGTCACATATGCTAGAGGATTAACAAGATCAGCCTGCAACTCGGATAGAGAACAGAGTGATCGTGGTGATGTCCCCTCACAAATGTCAAAAGGGGCCTATGGTATTTGGTCTAGTCGGCATTCAAAACAATGTCATGAAAATATTCTTTCTCTCCCCTTACCCTGCAATTAACATATATTTAGTAATATACATTAATTAATAATTAATAATTAATATATAATTAATAAAATATATTAATTAAAATTAATAATAATAAAACATTTTAAAAAACAAAATTTAAATTTAATTAAAAAAATAAATTTGTTTTAACAACCACACGGTTTCTATCATTTCTCAAAAACCCGGAACTTTATTTTTATAAAATTTATATAGAAGTTAGAATGCAAAGTCACCGAGAAACCCAAAAAAAAATGTAGAAACTCAGTTTGTAAATTTGGAGATATCGTTGACATTCTGAAACAACATAATAAAAACTTTTACAGGGGTTTCATTTTGGAACAAAATTTGGCAGCATAACAACATGCCAGAGAAGAATTTTTTTAAACCAAAACAATTCCTTCCAGCTTAAATTTAATAGAAATAAAACATGAATTAAAACTATATTCAACCAGAAATTGGAAATCAAATAACAAATCATGAAATTTTTTCCTGTCCATTTCATTTTTCCCCAAATTTAAGAAAAAAATAGAAACTAATTAAATACTAGTAAAAAGAAATTCAACCAGTCCAGAATTCTGTGACAACACAGAGAGAGCAAAATACCAGTAAGAATTTTTAAAACAAAATTCATAGGGCCAAATTGGCTGAAACTATCAAATTAATTATGGCTACAAAGGAATGGGAAGAGGAAAACTTTAACTCTATTATGCATTCCTCCAAAATGAAGCTACCAGAAGAAACAAATAGGCTGGAAGCACAGGGGGGTTATTCTGCCAAAATTTTGCCAAGATAACCCCTGTGATTTAAACTTGAAAACTAATCATTTTCTCATAAACAAAGTCAAACATGAAAACAAAACCCAACCAGAAACTGGGGACACAGCCATATCATATTTCTTTTCTTTTTTTATAAAAACACACAAGAAAATACAGAGGGAGGAAGAAATATTTGATCTAATATTTTTTTTTTTTAAATGAAACCAGGCAGAAGCTATCCAACCTGTGAAGCTTTCCTGGAAGATCTTGTGGAAGAGCTCAGCCCTACAACCATACTCCCACGCCAATCCTTCCTTCCAGCCCACCTCTGATTCTTATTTCTCCAACATCCATCCAAGAAATAAAATTTTCTTCCCCCAGACTGTTGCCTCCTTCCTGTGAACTCACAAGCATTTCCAATAGAAAAATATGCAACCTAATCTTTTTCTTTTTTTTTAGGTTTTACAACCAAATATTTTCCAATAATGATGATATCTAATAATAAAAGAAATTCTTTTTCAAAATAGAAAAATCAAAAATGCTTTTCTCTTCCTCATGTAATTTCTAATTTTTTCCAATTAACACAACTTAACATTTTTATTTCAAAATAATATGAGGGTTATATATATATATATATGAAATCCAAAATTCTTTTTTTTTAAAACTATATCCAACATATTTTAAACTCACTTTTTTAAGTAAATTGATTTTCTTAAATAATTAAAATCAACCTTTCTATTTTTAAAAGGCAAGAGATTAAATTAATTCTATTTCAAGTTAATTTAAATCTTTCCTTTCCAAAAGCATATCTAAGTAAATTACCAATTTGAATTGAGCAATTCTAAATAACGATTAATCGCATAAAGGGAACCTATTTAATTTAGTCCCTTAATTTTTAATGCATAAACACAACTTAGTAAAATAAAATAAAATAAATGATTAATTACTCAATTTAACCACACACACAAAACGTGCAATCCAAGAAAGCCAACCAAACAAACGACCTGCATACCCAACCAAAGGAATACTGACGACACTCACTTGAGTACGACTAGGGTCAAATGAGGGTTTCCCGAACACTTAATCCAATCTCTAAGGGTTAATGAGGGACACTCAAACCTGTGAACCTAGATGGAGTCGAACCTCGCACCCATGCGAACTGTACCTGCAATCTCCTACAACCATGAATCACACATGCATATATGTATGTATATATTTAATAAGAGTGTCAGTCCAAGATTAATAGCACAATTCAGGAGAATAATAAACTTACATACAAATTGATGTGACAACCACATTAACAGGTACGCACATTAATTAAAACATCTGACTATAAAATGATTACATGATAAACTAACCAAGGTCAAACCGAGATTAGAATCTGATTAGGGCAGGGATACTACATTCTCCCCCCTAGGTTCCGACTTACTCCTGGAAGTCGTAAGGCTAGACAGAGAACATGTCGCACGCATTAGCCCTAAAACTCATTCAACAAATATCAAATTGCACATAGGATTCTTTCTACAAATAAATGAAACATTATTGCTAAACCCTCTATGAATGCCATTATCCATTGGCAAGATACATCTAAATCCATACTTTTCTTAAAATATTCTAAGAACTATCTATAATCATAGTAGAGAAACAAGTATTTTCTCCCTTTCATCATACTAAATTAAAGCATAAAAAGAGGTAACCAACAATTACCATACTCATCTATCAATAAGACAAGAAAACATGCCATCATGATTGATTTCCTTTACCAATCCATCTTTTTCATAAAACTTTATCGCATAGAACTAGCTTCAAATATCAAATTCTACAACAAAGTTAACTTTCATGAAATAAGAGCAACATATAGAACACAATTTCTTACACTCGCCAGGCATATTAGAATCTTTCCAATGACTATGTCTCATAACATAGTGACAAGATAACACAATTTTACTCCATGATTACACATAAAAGCCATCCACATAACTGGAATGAACAACTCAAAAGGCCACATGTGAGCATGCCTAATGCTTGGTCATAGATAACATGCATGATCAACATCTCTATGCCTGATCTTAGAACAATAACATGATCATAAATATCCAACATCTCACTCAAGGTCTTGATGGTGCTAGGGCACACCATAGCGGTGGTACCTTCCATACAAGACCTTCGTGAACATCCCTTGTTGAGTAAGGTGGTTAGTCTCCAAGAGATAGTCACCACACATAGGTAGGTAGTGGATCCTATTTGTATCACAGCCTCACATACCCCCATCCTCAAGGTTCCCTACGTCTACTTCCTCGTATACACTCATCCAATCCAAGACCGCCTCCTATGTTCTTGGAGAGGAATTCACATTACAACACAAAACCAGCATATGAAAACAATAAGGATAAACCAGTTTAGCCACCAAAGTACAGATGAATAAAAATAATAAATCATCAATTCCAACATTAAGACAAAATAATCCGGAATTTGCAACACCAAATCAAGTATGCAAAAGATCACAAGATCGTGGCTAAACCTTCAAGGTCAAAATAAAATAAATTGCTGGTCCCCAAAGAAATAAATAAGAATATCACAATTGCACATAACATCACTATGTGACTAGCATTTAGCCACCAACGAGGAAGGAGGAAACAATCGTATAGTTGTCGCAATAGCTCATCATGTGGTGCGGCCTAGTCACACATCCACATGGTATGGCAGTGTGCACCCTGACATCACCCCGCATCACGTCGTCACACGGCATGGCTCTACCTTAAACCAGTTGGTAGGTTGCATGGCAATGTCTACTACATCCCACATCGTGTCTCAACACGACATGACTATACTCCAAGCGGAAAAGGCACGCAATGGACGTATCCCGCATGGCAGTGTACCTCGCGGAAAAGGGCATGCACAAGTCACACCCCACATAGCGACGTACCTCTCAGGATACTCATCGTAAGCCAGAGGTATACATGGCTAAGGTCCACCCACATGTCTACCAACACCTACTAACTGGTAGCTCATGTGGACAAAACCTACCTTTCATGAAGACAAGGCAAAAGATCCTCCAAAATACACCATCGCAATGCTCAAGAACTGCCATCAATAAGCTCAAATAAAGGAGAGGAATAGGCTGACACACATAAACCTTATAAATTGGTTCATCAAAAGGGAAAGTATTGAGTACACCTTTAATATAGTTTCATTATCTAACTATATTTTTCTTCAAAATAGAGAAGCTAAAGTCACTTCGTACCGACATTACTCATACACCGATCCATACTATTCAAGGAATGGTGACTTCTAATACTACCCCTTAACATATTGAATTACCAACAACCCGAGGTTTGGTACTCAGTAGGGTAACAAATAAGCAACATCACATAAACAATATGGTTTCCCATACTCATAAGAAAACATATCCTCCATGGTTGATTACTTCACCAACCCATGGGCACATATAGCAAGTGCGGGTTTCTTACAATACACAAAGAAAGCATCAGTTTTGGTTTAGTCACATTTACGGGGAGTACTTTTCAGTACATTATCATCTACTCCAGGAAGGTTTTAATTATGCTTCCCACATGAATAACTGAATAGAATTTATTCTAGATACAAGTACTGAAATTCTTCTTAACAATTCAAAATTACATAAGGAAATAGCATCATTCCTATATCTTTCTCTAATTCCACTAAGCATTCATAACCACATTACTAACTATGCAAATTTCTTTTCCAAAGCGAAAAACTTTCATCTTTCAATATGACGTCGATTGCAAAAATATAGTTTCACATGTTTTATAAACATTCTATTTAAATCAATGCATCCTTTAGTAGCATTTATAAAAAAAATATTATAATCTAGGCAAAGAGAAGGGAAAGAGAGTTTGATAGCCAAACTATTTCATACATAGACACAAGATCAACAAGATCACACTACATGCTAAAATTTCTCACTATAAGTCTATCATTTAAATTTCACGGTTTTCATTGCACTACCATTTTTAGAAGAATGCCAATTTGCCTAACATGACATCTCCAATTACTATGGTTGCAACAAAATGTTCTAGTTTTTTCAAACAACAGAGATCAAAACAAACAATCTTTTTGATAATGCAAGACCTCATGCGAACACTCACTACTCTTAATTCTCTACAAAACATATCATAATCTACAACCTTTTATTGAAAATCAAAATACGATAAGGAGGTAAACGAGGAACTATAACTAAATAATGCATATTTATGCATGCACATCAAACAAGCTTTTCCTTTGCACTTTCTAATCATAATAAGTCAAGCTAAGTCATTTATATATATCCAAAAGCAAGTTCAATGTATCATTGTTAAAATAGGTCTTCAATCAAATTGATATAATGAAACACATAAAACAATCTTTCATGGAACACATTAATACACTCTTAGCCACTATAACATGTTCCCCTTTTTATACCTCTTTTACACACATGGAAATTTCACATAACAACTATTCGCAAATTAATGCACATACTTAAGATAGAATTTAATTAGGTTACTCCTACAATACACATGGAGAATTATTTAATGTAAACATACAATTTTCTCCCAGTAATCAAAATGAACTTTTAAACCTATAGCCCTTTTATTATCTAAAACCACAAAAGCATCATTAGGCTCACATAAGGGTTGAAGAAGTCACAACCTTTCTCTCGCAATAAGAAAAGTCACATAAGAGATAATTACAGATATCACAAACATTTTAATTTCTAAAGAGAAAAAGGAGGAAGGGTGATAATCATTCAATTCACTACACCATAAGCATTAACATCTACCATACAAGTCCTTCATGTGGACAACACTAAGCTAGATCATAATATTAAAACAAGCACATTTCTTACTTTCAGATTCAAAACAAGCATTGACCAACCCAAATGGATTAGTCTAAAGAGTACAACAATCAATAAGGAAGGTGCATACGACTCTCTCTCTGAATAAGAGTAATCGTAGACAAAGATATCTAATAAGCAACAAAGCACAATTAATCACTCAAAAGCATCAACATCAAGACAGTGAAAGCAAGGTGTGAACACATACGTTACACACAATTAAGGTTGCTGGAAAGAATATGCAAAAAAGCAGAATATGGGTCCTTAAGATCCTTAAGATCCTTATATCTCAATCACACGCATATAAAAAGAGGACAAGCATACAACATAAGGTCTATACACCTCACACCAACTAAGGGCACAAGTGACACTAGAGATCCCAGTGTTGGCAACTTGGTTCTGATACCAAATGTAATGCCCTGCAAGGAAACCTCGAAGGGATAAAGCTAAAACACACGAACGGAGTGCAAATAATTTTTTTTTTTTAAATAAGACACAACATAATGATACAATGAGTTATCAAAAGCTTAGATAACACAGTAGAAGACTAAACAATACCTATAGAGTTTCCCAACGTGATTACTTAATTTAACATCTAACTCAACTCACGACATTAGATCCAATTAAGCAGGTTAATTTCATGTTATTACTTTAAACAAAGATATAATTTGTTTAGTAAATTAAAATTATAGATAATAGGATGCGTTCATCCATTATGGTTGAAGATGTATCTAATATGAGGAAATTCACCCATTAAAGTTAAAATTAGATTACATGATGATTTTATCCATTAAGGTTCAAATATAGATGGCACAATGAGATGCATCCATTAGAGTTAAAGCGTTGGATAACAGGACTAAGTTCATCCAATAAATTTTAACCATTCATTACGTTCAATCTTACATTAAACACATGACATGCATCTAGTTCCATAATGTACTTTAACTTCATCATAAACTAATGAATACTTTCCATGCATACTTAATTGCGCTATCAATAACTGAATATATTCCATTAATCAAATCTACATTATTTTATGATCCCTATTACTGCATTTAATAAAATGACTACATACATGCATTTATGATTAATTTCATCTAATCCTCATTATACATTTTAACATAAAGCATCCATACATGACAAATTAAAAGGTAACATAAGAATGGAAAAATACCACATAACACCGAAATGATCTTGGAGTTCACCCCTAGTGGGCTACATCTTCAGGTTTGCTCAACTGCAATACCCCTCTGATACTTAATCAATAGTGAAGAATACATAAGGTTTACATCAATTACAATCCTACCATCAAGACGAACATAACCAATAAAACATATGACCACATTGGTCAAATAAATACATGAATGATCCCTGATTAGGAAAGGATCCAATAGAACACACACAAAAAAAACAATTATAATAGATCAACTGGAGCATCCACGAAATTAAATCTTCACCACCCATCATAAGCATCCCATGGTCTTGCATGAATATCAGGTTCTCATGAGGGCATTAAACATTAGGACGACTCCACAATCGAGCTCCGATCAAAGTCAACACAACAACATACTGGCGAACATATTCAAACAAACTCCTACAACCTAGGAATACACAAGGTCAAGCAAACGGAGTTCAATATAGTAGGATCACCCACTTGGTCAAACTAAAATTCATACGAGGTGTACTGACTGACGGTACTCTAACTAGAGACCTGACTAGCTATGGTCTACCATAAACCAATATTTAACACTCGCACAAAGGATATGATCGAATACAAACTATCACATTAAAATAGTCAAGATTTGGAATCAAAGATATAAACTGGTACCCAAATCGACAAATGACAATAACCAACAACTACAAACGAGAACTTGCCATTTCATAAGCAAATGTGAATACAGAAGATTACATGCATAGGCAAAGATTAGGAAGGACAATCTATTCCACATTGGTTAAACATTAAAATTAATCCAAATTTCTAATGGATCTAAGTTGAGTGCATAATCTACCTCTTCTAGGTATAGGTTGGTCATAGTTCTCTAACTATCTAAGTTCATTTTGCATCCAAAGCTAATATAATCACTTCGTCTTGAGTTCTTATCCAAAAACCAATAATCATAAATATTCTATAAGCAAAACACCCAATGATATAAAACAATTATTTAGATTAATCAACTAACATATGGTATTTATTGTTCAAAATAAATCATCATTCTTATTCTTTTTCGAAATAAATAAACCACTCTCATATCTCCAAAACTAGCATATACTTTCTAAAAATGGAAATATACATATAAAGAAACAAAAGAAATAAATAAACATTTCCCAATGAAATATAATTTCTCTTGCATATATTAAAACAAATGCACAATCTAAAGATATTAATTAGTATATATATCTCTCTATATATACCTAAATTAATGACTGAACAATAATTATTATATATTTGAAAACATACGCTAATTAAGAATCAACAATTAATATATAATTAATAATATATATTAATATATATCTAGTAATATACATTAATTAATAATTAATAATAAATATATAATTAATAAAATATATTAATTAAAATTTAATAATAATAAAGCATTTTTAAAAAACAAAATTTAAATTTAATAAAATAAATAAATTTGTTTTAATAGCCACACGGTTTCTATCATTTCTCAAAAATCCAAAACGTTATTTTTATGAAATTTATAGAGAAGTTAGAATGCAAAGTCACCAAGAAACCCAAAACAATTTGTAGAAACTCAGTTTGTAAATTTGGAGATATCGTTGATATTCTGAAACAACATAATAAAAACTTCTATAGGGGTTTCATTTTGGAACAAAATTTGGCAGCATAACAACATGCCAGGGAAGAATTTTTTTAAACCAAAACAATTCCTTCCAGCTTAAATTTAATGGAAATAAAACATGAATCAAAACTATATTCAACCAGAAATTGGAAATCAAATAACAAAATCATGAAAAGTTTTCCTGTCTGTTTCATTTTTCCCCAAATTTTAAAAAAAATGGAAACTAATTAAATATTGGTAAAAAGGAATTCAACTAGTCCAAAATTATGTGACAACATAGAGAGGGCAAAATACCAGTAAGAATTTTTAAAATAAAATTTATAGGGCCAAATTGGCTGAAACTATCAAATTAATTCTGGCTATAAAGAAATGGGAAGAGGAAAAATATAACTCTATTTTGCATTCCTCCAAAATGAAACTACCAGAAGAAACACATAGGCTAGAAGCACGACAGGATGATTTTGGCAAAATTTTGCGAAGATAACCCCTGGGATTTAAACTTGAAAACTAATCATTTTCTCATAAACAAAATCAAACATGAAAACAAAACCCAACTAGAAAATGGAGACACAACCCTATCATATTTCTGTTTTTTTAATAAAACACACAAAAAAATACAGAGGGAGGAAGAAATATTTGATCTAATATTACTATTTTTTTTTTAAATGAAACCAATCAGAAGCTATCCAACCTGTGAAGCTTTCCTGGAAGATCTTGTGGAAGAGCTCAGCCCTTCAACCAGACTCCCACACCAATCCTTCCTTCCAACCCACCTCTGATTCTTATTTCCCCAACATCCATCCAAGAAATAAAATTTTCTTTTTTTTCTTCCCCCAGACTATCGCCTCCTTCCCGTGAACTCACAAGCATTCCCAATAGAAAAATATGCAACCTAATCTTTTTTTCTTTTTCTTTTAGGTTTTCCAACCAAATATTTTCCAATAATGATGATATTTAATAATAAAAGAATTTTTTTTTCAAATTATAAAAATAAAAAATGTTTTTCTCTCCCTCATTTAATTTCTATTTTTTTCCAATTAACACAACTTAACATTTTTATTTCAAAATAATATGAGGGTAATATATATATATATATATATATATATATATATATATATATATATATATATATATATATATATATATATATATATATATATATATATATATATATAAAATACCAAATTCTTTTTTTTTAAAACTATATGCAACATATTTTAAACTCGCTTTTCTAAGTAAATTGATTTTCTTAAATAATTAAAATCAACCTTTCTATTTTTAAAAGGCAAGAGATTAAATTAATTCTATTTCAAGTTAATTTAAACCTTTTTCTTGACGAGTCCTTTTTGTGTCGGCGCCTGTGTGGACGCGTCTTCCGGGCCTCCCACTGGAGTTCTGGAATGAGGAAGTCTTCAAGGGGATAGCAAGTTCTTTTGGAGAACTTATCTCAATCAATCCAATGACTGCTGCTAAATCAAGGTTGGTTTTTGCCCGTATCCATGTTAATGTTAATCAAATGACAGATATGCCTCAATCTATTGAGATTATATCTAAATTGGGGAAATGGACCCAAGTGATTGAATATGAATTGCTCTTGTTTTCTTGTTTTAATTGCAAAAAGTCGGGTCATTGGGCAAAATCTTGTCCGCTTAAGAAGAGTAAGAACGACAAGAGTGATAGTAGTTTGAAGCAAAAATGGCAAATGAAAGATAAGAGAGAACACCCACCAGTAGAGTGTGTTCCTGATAAGGAAGTGATTGAGCTGGAAAATAAGGATAAGAAGGATGCGAATAGTAATAATGAAAAACATGTTTGTGCCAGCTCTAATA
The DNA here is from genome assembly GCF_030272615.1 of Cryptomeria japonica. Taxonomy (NCBI): domain Eukaryota; kingdom Viridiplantae; phylum Streptophyta; class Pinopsida; order Cupressales; family Cupressaceae; genus Cryptomeria; species Cryptomeria japonica. The sequence continues at coordinate 767,146,519 of NC_081411.1, read as the reverse complement.
ATCAAATAGAAAGTACCAAAGAAGAAGAGAAAAGGATAGAGACAAATGAGCAAAAAGATGATTCAGAGGACCAGAAGGGAGGGCCTGTCGGTTAGGATAAAGTAGAGGAGAGTTCTAATGATGATGCATTTGCTTCATCTTATACAAAAGCAAATGGGGGAGACTTCAATGAAGCACAGGACTACAACATTTCAAACTTTGAGCCTCTTTTGTTATTAACCAATGGAATCCCTAAGCCGTATCAATGCAAAACCCCATCTAATAGTTTGGAAATGGTGGCCCTGGAGGGAAATCTTAGGACTCTCAGCACTAAAGAAGGGAAATCAAAAAAGGAAAGACCCAATGGAGGTATCTCAACTAGAAGCGAGAATAAGAAAAATGCAGATGTTGGAAGCCACAGTAAAAAGCAGGGGAGACCTTCTTTAAAAAATCAAAGGGAATAGGAAAGTTGGAAGAACCATGTTCATGGAACACAGAGCTCCATCGAGTCATCTTTATCTCCGGTTAAAGTATGAAGACAATTTCTTGGAATATAAGAGGGTTGAATGCCCCTCATAAGCAGGATGTGTTACGTAATATCATAAGAGATCATAAACCGGATGTTGTCCTTGTTTAGGAAACTAAGATGTGTAAGGATAAAGTTGAAAAGATCAGACTATTTAAAAATAATGGAGTTATAGGAACCAGTTCGGAGGGTGCCTCTCGAGGAACAACGATTTTTTGGAACCAAAATACTATTATAGGTAAGGAAATCATTTCAGAAATCAATAGGACTTTTGTGTTGCTCGAGGATATTAAGGATAACTTTGTTTGGGTTATCTCTAATGTCTATGTGCCTAATACCAAAGCTGGGAGGTTTAAGTATTGGAGAAGCCTTGTAGAAGATAGATTAAATTTTGCTAATAAAAGCTGGATAATAATGGGAGATTTAAATACACTGCTTAAAGAGGATGAGAAGATGGGAGGCCTTCCCTTGCAGCTTTATGGTAAACAAGATCTAAGGGAATTTATCAATGATCAAGCTCTTATGGATGTGGATCTCCAAGGGATTAACTATACCTAGACCAATAGAAGAACTGGAGCTGATCTTTTCAAGTAAGGTTAGATAGAACCTTGATTTCTCCTGAGTGGTTATCTAAGTATAGTTTCTCTTTGGAATCTATTATTAATATTTGATTTGATCATTTCCCTATCTCTTTTACTGCCAATTCTTTTTCTGCTAAGAGAAATTTCCCTTTTAGATTTGAAAAAGCGTGGTTATCCCATCCGTCTCTAGAAGCTTGTGTTGTTGATTGGTGGGTCTCTGAGGTTGAGGGAATGACTTTATTTAGAATATCCAAAAAGCTCAATATTATAAAGGTCAAAATCAAAATTTGGAACAAAGAGACATTTGGTGATATCTTCAAAAGTAAAGCCCAAATTAAGACTGACATCAAAGAAGTCCAAGATAAAATCCAAGAGGATGGCCTTTCAGAAGATTTGAGATCTGTTGAAAATGGTTTGTTGTCTAAATACCACACAATTATTTCTAATGAAGAGACATTTTGGAGACAAAGATCAAGAGCCTTGTATTTGAAGGAAGGTGACAAAAATACCCAGTTTTTTCACTTAACTGCTCTAAAGCATAGGGCAGTTAACAGGATTTCTAGGTTATCCTGTAATAGAGAAATTTACCGGATGAAAATGACATAAGAAAGGAAGCTCTGTATTTTTTTTAGCAACCTCCTGGGAGAAGTGGATGATCTAGACTTCAGTAATCAAAACCTTCTTTTGCAGGCTATCCCTTCCACCTTGATTGAGGAAGACAACAAATATCTCTCTCGGATACCTTCTAGTCAGGAAATCAAAAAGGCGATGTTTTCTTTTAAGGAAGATAAGTCTCTTGGTCCGGATGGTTTTCCAATGTTCTTTTCCCAATCCTTTTGGCACATTGTGGAGACTGATATCTGTAATGGAGTTAAATAATTCTTTGGTTCTAGAAGGCTTTTAAAAGAACTGAATGTGACCTTCATTGTTCTAATTCCGAAGATTTCAGGAGCTGACTCTCTTAATAAGTTTAGACCTATAAGTCTTTGTAATTATGTTTACAAGATTTTGTCTAAGGTTCTTACTTCTAGATTGCTGGATATTCTTCCCAGAATTATTTCAGCTCAGCAAAATGGTTTTGTCCCTACTAGATAGATTCTGGATTCCATTATTTCAGTTCATGAAAATATTCACTCTTTAACGGCTGCTAAAAATCAGGGCTTTTTTCTTAAGTTAGGTATGTCTAAAGCCTATGATAGAGTGAATTGGCATTTTCTTTTCAGGATTATGAAAGCCTTTGGATTTGGAGAAAAAGTGATTTAGCTCTGCTCTCAATTGATGGAAACTTCCTCCTCTGCTATCAGTGTAAATGGATCTCCTTCCAGTTTCTTCAAAAGAACTAGAGGTCTAAGACAGGGGGATCCCATCTCCCCTATCTTGTTTACTATTTTAGCTGAAAGTTTGGGTAGATTTATAATGAAAAATGTGGAAGAAGGTAATCTCAAAGGACTGAAACCTTCTTCGTCCAATGTTACTTGTACTCATGCATAGTTTGTTGATGATTCGATTACCATGGGAGAAGCTACTATTAGGGAAGCAATAAATATGAAGAAGGTTATGGATGTTTATAAATCTGCTTCTGGCCAAAAAATTAATTGGGATAACAGCTCGTTGTTCTTCATCAACACCCCTATTCAAAGACAATTAAGGATTGAAATAATTCTCGGATGTAAAATTGTTGAGTTTCCCTCTACTTACTTGGGGCTTCCCCTTTGTATTAAGCAAGTGGATAATTTCTGGATTAAGCTGGTTGATAGATTCAATTCTAAATTGGCTGGTTGGAAAGGTGCTATCCTTAGTCAAGCAGGCAAGGTGACACTGCTTAAAGATACTCTCCAAAACTTGCCTATTTATGCTCTCAGTCTGTTTAAAATCCCTAGAAAGTTTGTGGAGGCAATTGAAAGAATCAAAAAAAAAAAAATTTGGTCGGGAGTGGAAGACAAGAATAGAATTCCCCTCATAGCTTGGAACAAAATCTGTTCTCCCAAGGCCTATGTCGGGTTGGGTTTAAGGAATATTAGCTCTATGAATAATGCCTTATTAGCAAAACAAATTTGGAGAATGAAAGGGGAGGAAAGAGAATGGAATTTCATCTGAAAAAAGAAATATCTTCATATGCAACCTTCTGAGGAAGAATTTCTCGATAACTCTTTTACTTTTGAAATTTCTGCAATTTGGAATGCAATTCAATCGGCTCAAAGTTGGGTTGCTGCTGGAAGAATGTGAAAATTGGGGAATGGAAGAAGTATAAGATTTTGGGAAGACAGATGACTTTTGGATAAACCTTTGGAGGATATTCCAATCCTTAATGATTGGAAAGATTGGTTCAAAAACAAGTATGGGGGTTTGGTTAGAGACTACTGGAGAAATGAGAATTGGATTGAGTTTAGCCAACAATGTCTGGGATTAAAGTTTCTTGAGATTTTGCTTTCTTCTATAATTTTGAGGGACAATAAAGAGGATAGTTTGATTTGGAGGGAGACCTCGGATGGGAATTATTTTGTGTCTTCGGTTGTGGCTATCCACAACAAAGTTCTGGAAGAGAGTCCTATTTGGGCTAAAGTGTGGAATAAGAAGTTAATGCCTAAAGTTAATATCTTTTTTTGGATCTTTATCAAAAATAAGGTGTTGACTTTGGACAACCTCCAAAAGGTGGATTTGTTTTTCCTAACAGATGTTCTCTTTATTGCAGGGAAGAGGAGTCTACTTGTCATATTCTCCACCAGTGTACTTTCAGCCAAGAGATTTGGAAAATTATTTTCAGTAGGTGGAAGTTGAGCTGGGTTTTCCCGAACTCTCTAGGGGAGTCCTGGCAGCAATGGTACTGTCCTAATTCCAACCCTAAGAATTTGAAGCTTTGGAAACTTACTTTCCATAATGTTATCTGGAACATCTAGAAGGAGCGCAACAATAGGATTTTTAGGGAGAAAAGTGCTAACCCTGAAGTTGTGGTGGATAAAATCTATAGAGGTATATTCAAATGTCTTAATGGTATTGATCATGGTCTAGTAGCTAAAGAAGACTTTAATGATAGATGGAATCTTTCTATAACCAAATCAAGTAAGGAGAAGGGTAGGGAAGGTCTAGCATGGTGCTTTCCACTTCAGGGATGGATAAAGGCCAACTTTGATGGGGCATTGAAGGGGAATCCGGGTAAAGCTAGTTATGGGGGCATTGTCAGGAATTTTGCTGGAAGTTTCTTAGTGGTTGTTGCTGGTCCTCTGGGTAGTCAAACTAGTCATTATGCAGAAGCTTCAGTAGCTCTGAATACTTTGATTATTGCTAAGAACCTAAATCATGACAACTTATGGTTGGAGGGAGATTCACTAAATATTATCAAGATCCTGAAGGGGGAAACCGAGCCATCGTGGTCAATAGAAAACAATTTTTAAAGCTAGAGAAATTATTGTTAGCTTTAAAGTTATCATAATTGAACATGCCTTTAGAGAAAAAAATTTGGTTGCGGATGACCTGGCGAACCTAGGGATTAATTCCGAAGCTCAAGCTATTTGGCACGGGGAAGATAATATTAATTTTAGTATTAAAGATCTCCTAAGAAAGGATAGATTCACGGGGAAAGAAGGACCGCACAATTATGATAGTTGAAATGAGTAATTTATGCATTTATAGAAAGCTTATGATTACTTGGCAAAGTGGCAGAATCTTAATCAAAGATATTATTCCTCCGCACACTTTGTGGGTTAACATTTTCAAAATTTTGAGAGACAACGAGAAGGAAACTTTGAATTTGCAGAAGAACAAAGGTGATATTTTGAACTTGACTATGGGAGGGGATCTAAGGAGGGAGAAACCAGATAGCATATCCAGATGGAAGGAAATGCCAAAAGTATGGACGAGGCTGGAAAAAGGGTCCCTGATGAATTTTATGGAGAAGCTGGTCGATTACGATAAAGGTACGGTTAATCTTGCAGTCTCTAAAATTACTGAAAACTAGAGTAACGGGTCTTTTAAAATCCATGGTGTGAGGTTCAAATTGGATGCGGGCCTCATTGCTATTATAACAGGTATGCCCCATTCAGGTCTCAATTTTTTTAGAGATCTAAAAGTTTCCAATAACATGGTTAAGCTTTTTCCGCGTAAGGAGAAGGAGAGGGCTAAAATAGGTAAAGCCACTGGGGGTTATTATGATGCTTCCAACATTAAGAAAATTTGGGGCTTGGTGTTGAATGCCATCATGGAATACATTACAGTGGAGGGTCATTTTACTAGGGCCCACACTTATCATTTCTTGCTAATAAGTCACTTCAGGCATGAGAAAAGGGTTTCCCTGCCCTACTACCTCTTCAGGTCCTTGTCGAGGTCTCTCAACAAACATAGAAAGAATCCTTCAAATCTGGTGCTTCATTGTAGCCTCATTATTCTGCTCATATATGAGCACTGCAAAATCCTTGCTACTCGGGAAAATAAGAGGTTGTCTTCTTCTCCAAGGAAAGGCAAGAGAAAGCTGGAGGAAGGAGGACCCAGCAAGGAAGAGTCGATTTAAAGCAAAAAGAGCAAGAATGCTACTGGGATGAAAACCCAAGAGGACAAGAATGACATAGAGGATACTAGAAAAGATGGCAGTGAGATGGAAACCAATGAGTCTGGAGGTGAGGAAAGTTGGAAAGATGAGGACATGGGGGAAGAGGAAAGTGAAATTCGACCAAGACAGTCCTACTCACAATGCTAGCTTAGGCAATGTCAACAACTAGCCAATGGTGGAGAAGGATGACAAGGTTAATGAGAAAAAAGAAAAGGATATTGAGAAGGAGAATAATAAGGAACCCGAGAAGGAAACAACTAAGGATAGTCTGAGTAAGGATAAGGAGGGTGCTGGAGAAGGGTTATTCCTAGATAATCTTAAAAACCTTACCAAGGCTAGATTGGGTTTTGACAGGTGGACTTATGAATTTTTAAAGAATTTGGAAAAAAATGGGAAGAAGCTAGAAGAGAAAAGGAAGGAAGATGAAAGGAACTAGAAGCAATGGAAGTAGGACATGGAGGAAAAAGATAAGAAGATGGAAGCTCAGATTGACTATCTAGAAGAAGGTAAAGCGGCAATGAAAGATATCTTGGGAATAATTCTGAATATCTTGACTATTGTCACTAAGAACTAAGAGGAAATCTCTAAGGTCCTTGAAAGCTCCATCTCTCCCAAACTAGTGGTGGACCTTGACATTGATGAAGATGCAATCGAGACTGGGATAGGGGAATCAACTCCTGGTGGAGCGACAAAGAGAACTAGGGTGAGCTTGAAGAAAGTTGTTGTGGCGTCTTCTAAGGAAATCCCTAATCTTAGGGATACTATTAAAGAACTGTATGGGATTAGCAGTAACTTGGCTAATTCCATGAAAAACATAAAATAGTTCTTTTTTTGTGCTTTGTCTAGTTTGGTTGGTTATTGCTGGGTTTTTGGGGCTTTTTCGTTGGTTTTTTCTAGTAGCTATGCTGGTTTTTCTCATGTATGTTCCTTCTGATTTCTTAATGCTATTCTATCTTAAGGATCTTTTGTAAGGGGTTTTGGGGCCCCTTCAAAACTTATTTTTACCTTAATCAAAAACTAAGTAAATTAATCCATTAAAATTTACCATTTAATTTAAACTAGCTACCAATTTGAATTGAGCAATTCTAAATAACGATTAATTGCATAAAGGGAACCTATTTAATTTAGTCCCTTAATTTTTAATGCATAAACACAACTTAATCAAATAAAATAAAATAAAAAGGATTAATTACTCAATTTAACCACACACACAAAATGTGCAATCCAAAAAATCCAACCAAACAGACGACCTACATACCCAACCAAAGGAATATTGACAGACGACTAACGACACTCACTTGAGAACGACTAGGGTCAAATGAGGGTTTCCTGACCACCTAATCCAATTTCTAAGGGTTAATGAGGGGCACTCAAAATTGTGAACCCAGATGGAGTCGAACATCGCACCCATGCAAATTGTACCTGCAATCTCCTGCAACCATGAATCACACATGCATATATGTATGTATATATTTAATAAGAGTGTCAGTCCAAGATTAATAGCACAATTCAGGAGAATAATAAACTTACATACGAATTGATGTGACAGCCACATTAACAGGTACACACATTAATTAAAACATCTTACTATAAAATGATTACATGATAAACTAACCAAGGTCAAACCGAGATTAGAATCTGATTAGGGAAGGGGTACTACAAAGTAATTTTATGTAATGTTTACACAATATTTCACATAATATAATTTTGAGTGTTCATTGATAGTAATTTGTAATGTGAGTTTCTTTACTTTTCATCTTACTAGTGTTGGTATTAGAGTCCATGGTGGGAAATATATTGGATGCAATTAATGTGGAGAATTAGTAGCACTTGAAAAGAAGAGAAATGTAGCATTTTTTCACTTAGCTTAGAGAAATGGTATGAAAGATTGTTGTTATTTATTTTTTGAATGTTGAAATCTATTTTCAATCCATTGAAGATATTGCAATTTATTAAATTTGGCATTAATTGTGACATATTTATTCAAAGGTCATTCTCCTTTGTAGTGACTAAAATGTTGGGCTATGATTTTTTTGAGTTGAAAGTAAATTGAAATTATTGAAGGGAAATTGGGCATCCCAATTTCCTAGGAGCATTTCTGACTATGAAGGTTTGTCCCTTGTCATTCTTACTTGAGGAGACAAATAGAATGTCTTTGTTGGAGGCATCATTTCTTGTGGAGAATTCACCGACTTCATATCCTAATCCTTGGGTATCCTTGGTGTGTTTTTGTTGTTCAACATTTTATCCAAGGCATTAGTGATGCTATCATATCAGATCCTCACCTTGAGTTCATCTTGGCATTTCTCAAGATCCTTATGGAGACTCTCCATTTTTCCTTTTAACTTTTGACAATCTTTACCTTTTGTTTCCACTTCTAGCTCTAGCTCCTCATATCTTCTCTTCTTAGCATCAAAGAGTGATTTCAATTCATCTGTCATTCCTTTTGCTTCTTCTAGTTGAGTTGTCAATATGTAGATATTTTTATTTGACTCCTCAAGACATGTTCTCAACTGGCTGCATTCTTCATGAACTAAGTTTTTATAATTCTTAAATTCATTTCTAATATTTTTTCAGATCATCTAGGGAACTTACCAGCTCCCCTTCAAGATCAACTTGAGCCTCAATTTCTTCTTCATCTTCTTCATCACTGCCAAACACATCTTGTTAGTAGGATTGATTTGTGTTATCCCTTTTTGATGTAGGCAACTCACTATCTATCTCTTGAGCCATGAAGAGATGGGTTTCTTCTCCATTTTTGTTGTAGCTGCTAACTGATCTATCTTCATCTGCATACTTATGTGTTCCATTTCTCTTCTTATTTTCACAAAGTGGTTTTATAGTGCTAGGTTCATCCCAGAGAGTTTCTTCAATCTGACCCACAAACTCTTTGTAGACTTGCACTTATCCACCTGTGAAGAAACACCACGAAAAATTCCACTGAGAATAGCTTTCATGGATTCAACATTGCACTTAGATCTTCTTTCTGCTTCAAGACTGGTGGGAGGATTGACATGACTAGAGAGACCATTAACAACTGAATTCCAAACATCATACCTTAAGGAGGACAGGTAGACTTCCATTCTACAACTCCAAATAGAATAGTTAGACCCATCAAACACTGGAGTAGGGGTTGACTCAAATTTAACCATTGTATTCACAAACCAAAATCTACCCAAGCTAGAGAAAGTTTATCTAATCGAGAACGTATTCTCTAATACCAATTGTTGAACACAAGATGCCACTGAGAGGGGGTGAATCAGTGGTTTCTAATACTCTTAACATTTTAATCCTAAATATGTGTACTGGTTACGTATTCAAAACACTAAGTGACTATATCGGTTAAATCAAGGAGAAGACCAGAATGTAAAATGCACGCACACATAAAAGGCACACCACATAAAACTGGATGTACAAGGTAAAACTAACATGGGAAAAACCTCAGTGAGAAATGTTGCTAGAGTCTACTGCTCCAATCCAGCCTCACAATAAACAATTGTATTACAATGTTTAGGGAACCAACCCAAGGAGCACCAACCCCTGATGATTTAGGGCACCAACCCCTACAGATTTAGGGCACCAACCCAAGGAGAACCAACCCCTACTGATTTAGGGCACCAACCCCTATACCGAGCACCAACTCATTGATTACAATGAATACAAATAATATAGTAGTTATAACCCGATTACAAATGAGTTTTGTAACCTCCACATATAATCTCTTTGTCGGTTTAACCCTGCTTTGATCTCTACCAGTTCTTTGCTCACTCTGTTCTCTGTAGGTTCTCTGACTCTTCTTTGCTCACTCTTGGCGCCTTACCGATTTAGTCTCTACACCTAGTTAACAGTTACTCTGCTTACTAGTTGAATCCTTCTTGGTTCTTTGCCTGATTCCACTTTTGTTCTACTTTTGACTTGACTGACCTCTTCTCACTCTTCTTTGCATCACTCTCTGCAACCTTCATACTAGTACAAACACTGTCAGTTCACACCACTATCAAGCTCAGTGACAGTCTACCAGCTACCTTAACCTACTCACCAACTCACCCATGATTTACGTTGTCAACATTAATGTCGACATACTCACCAACTACCTTGTCGATGGACTCTTCACCTACCTCTACATGCTTGCCACCTAGTATTCACACGTCATCCTTGTCGACATCCACCTCTATTGTCTGTGTCAGTTTTGGTCCAGTCATCGACCAACCACTCAACTGGTATATACTTCATATTAGCGGTCTTCTTACCTACTTGGTCATGCAATAACTAGTTAACCTTTGAAGCATGTTGTCTCCTATTCTGTCGGTGGGATCACATCAACCGAATCACCAACTTTGTCAATCCATAGAATACATCATGCTCATCTTCATCTCATGGGATCCTTTCACTTTGTCTCTTTTCTTGCTTATCGATTAACATCCACATATCACTAATCTCCAATGTCAATCTTCTAGCATGTTGGTAGATATGTTTACCGGTTGATAGTACTTATGCTTGCACACCGATAACATCCATAGGATCACCATGTCAACAATCTTCATTTGTGTCTAACTATGGCAACACCAATCTCCATCTACATACCGGTAACACAATTTGCAAATGCAAACACTTTCCTTCTCCTTCACCAGCCCAGTTCTTATCTCAACCGGTTTGTCAGAGTGACAAACTCATCACAACTTGCTCATCTTCTTCTGTTCGGGTAGCTCATCATGCTTTCACTTGATGATCCAATACATATCTCTGATCTCATACACTTGAGTCATCTTTATGTTCCACCTTGATCATCTAGTATGAGCCTTTAATCATCTGCCTTAACTTCTCTGTCTTATCCCAAAGTATCATCACTTACCAGTGGGAGTAGATGAACAGTTGCACTCAACCTGCCAATCATCCAATGAGAGTGGATCCTTGTCACCTACTAGCCAATAACTGGTGGGAACCGGTTATCATCACATTTATCTCTCTTTGCTTCCGTTGTTGCACTCATATGACTTTCCTATTTGAGCAAACATATCTTCAACTACACATATGATCCAGTAAACTTTCCCACATGTCCTTGCAATCTGAGGCAACACACTTTTATGTTAGTCTTCTCTTCATTGGGTGACAACATCTACATCCGGTGGGAGTCCTGCTAATGACATCAAACAAACTGCATACTAGTTGCCTATCCTTCTTCATTAGCTCAAACTTGTTGTCTTATCGGTCACATGCATACAGGTTGGAAACAATATATTGCCAACATATCACTCATCAATTGGCATTGCCATTATACCAGCTGTCTTTAATGTCTACTCACTGGTTAACACCAACTTATGTCTCCAACACTAACTTGTATATCGATGACTCCAATGATCACAATGACGGTTAACCTCCTCTTCTCACCAGTGACAAGCTATACTGGTAACTTGCTATACTAGTTGACATCAATGACACCATTACTAGTTGACATCAATGACAACACAATGCCAACAAAATCCAATAAGAAGGGAAAGAAAAAAGTTGATGATATCTAGAAGCAACATGAGAAGAGGTGGATTAGGAAGTCTGAGGATCAACTGATAGAATCAAATACCCTAGATGTTCATTTTGTAGAACAATGTATTCTTGCACCGACAACAAGAAATGCATTTGGTATCTAAGGCATTAGCCTTAGGGGGAGGCAAATCGATGATAAATCTTGCATGACCCCCTATTATGGTCTAAAAACTTGTTTCAAATATTGGAGAAGTCAATCTGAAAGTTTACCGACCTAGATATATTGGATCTTGGATCCGGTATGATATGCAGAGAAGCATTTATGTCAATGAAGAATTAGGGTTTCGCAAGTTAATCTGGTGAACCAAATAATTGAGAGGTCTGGTCAGTCCCCAGCTAAACACAATATTGCTTGATAAAAAGGAAGGTATGGAGAAAATGAGTAAGCCCACACTGGACACATTAACTAAAGAAGAATTGCATGCCTACATTCTTAATGGGTTGGTATCAATTTTGGGAACATTGAAAACCAGCTGGGACACTTGGGATTTTGAAGATCTTACCCTGATATATTCAAGCACATCTAGATCCGGTAAACACAAATTTTGATTCCATTCATTCCTTTTTTATTATTTTCCCCAACTTTGGCATTGTTGTCAAAGGGGGAGAGGTGTAGTATGTGAAAAATATCTTTTGGGGAAAGAAGTAGCTCAAGGGGAGGAATGTACATAAGAAGGAATGTATAGCTCAGGGGAGTAGTTTTCTAAGATCAGTTTTTGGGAAGATTTTGGATAGGAACTAGAACAATAGTTCAATGATTCTTTTTAACATCAGTGTTGCCATCAATGCCAAAGGGGGATATTGTTGGCAACTGACACTCATCTGGGCTCATGGTGTTGTCATTGATGGCAACACACATCATTTTGGGTTGGATACTTATCTGGTATCCACTAGTTTTCAAGGATTGACATTTGGCATTTCAGTAAACCGACATATTGAAAAGCAAGGGTAACCAACAAAATTGGAACTAGTATTTGGAGGCTAACATAGGAGAAAGATATGGTAAAAGGTCAAGCGGTAATGGTCATAAAGATTAATGTTTATATTATTTTGTAATTGTAAGGCGACATAAGACATTCAATATGTAAGGGTATATAAGTCAGTCTATTAGATCATTTTGGGATATAGGATATATGCAATTGTGTGAGCGAGATCTTGATCGACAATATGCGAATGTGATGATCTGTAGTCGTTCTTGGTTATTTGTCAAGGAGATTTGAAAAGAGAATTAGGATACCAGTAAAGGAAGGTGACAATGTTAACTGGTACAGTCTGTGCTTAAACCGGAACTCATCTAGTATATCAGATGCACACTCAAAGTTCAGATTGTTGATTGTAATTTAGTATTTTATACCTGTAGTCAGTGAAGCTCCTTCATGATGAGCAGTGCGCTCTAGGAAGTGTGTCTTCCTGCATGTGCAGGCCACTCTCATGTAATATTTATTCAACTAGTCAGTGGATAGATATTGTGGGCCACAAATCCCACTATGGTTTTTCCTCTTTGAGGTTTTCCACATATAAATTTCTGTGTTATGGTGCTGATCTTTGTGGTTGCATTATTATTACTTGTTATATTCTTTTATGCATATAGGTTACTAAGTTATTTTACTAATAAGGTTAAAATTAATTATATCAAGAGAACACTGATTCAACCCCCCCTCTCAATGTTATTGGATTCCAACAGAGGTAAGTTGACCTTGACTCAAAAAGACCAAATGAAACCCTAAGATGATAGATCTTGATGCGGGAATTACCTAGTATTGTTTTGTAGTATGTTTGAAAATTGTGATGAGGACAAGCAAAGTAACCTTTTGACTCAAATTTGAAAAATATGTATGACGGCAATGTAAATGAAAGAAAATGATTGACTATGTATGACCAAGATAGGTTGACTGAATAATGAACCCCTATAGGAAGCAGCCTTAGAAGCTCTTTGAATCTGAAAACTTAAGTCCTTTTTCTCTTGACAAATCTTTTGCAATTTCTTAGTTCTAAACACAAATCTAGTTTAAGTAAACCCAGACATGATTTTGAAAATGTTTTGCAATTTTGTCCAATTGTGAAGTTGTTGAATGTGACCAAATCTCAATGTTTTGACTTTTAGTGGCAAGTAAAACACAGCAAAACATTGAGGACCCAATGTCTAAAGGTGTTTTTGTCCAAAAATGATAAAGTGTTTCAATTTCAAGTGTGATTGCAAAATGTCCTTGTTTGTTTTGCATACACTTGGAAGACATGACAAACATGATGTTTCTTTGTTTTGTTTGAAAATGTTTAAGTGTTTTTTATCATGCAAGCACAAATCCTATGGCTGGCTAGGACAATAGTTGTTAAATCTCACTTGGGGGGTTACCCCAAGCTACACAATTTAGAATGGATACTTAGATGCTTGACCCTACTAGCTCCATCCTTGACACTCACTTCTCTAGGGCAGCCAAACTGTAGTACCCCGTTTTGATCGGACTTATTAGACTGATTTTGTGTTTCAGTTTACTTTTCAGTTGGCACTTGATTGCTCGTCACTTTGCAGACGTATTTGATATTATATCATGTTTATCTGGATATTGGATGCATGAGTTACTTTCAGTATTTCAGTATTGGTGATTTCTAGTGTTTCGTGGATTATTGCTCGTACTGACATTTTACTTTATCTAGTTGATGTGTCATATATATGTTGCGTGTTTGCTATTGTATTGGATGCAAGGGGACGATTTTCCTTCACTCGTTTCGATGAGACAGGGAACGTCGCGATTCTCCTTCATCGGTGTGCGTGCCGTGTATTCTATATCTATATGCATGTATGTGTGCTTCGGTGATGCAGGATATTGCAGGTACAAGTACCAGGTAGGTACGGGGTATCGTCTCCACCTGGCTTCACAGGTCTGAGCGTGCCTTATATGTCCGATGGGAGTGGAGGAGATAGCTTTTGACCCTAGTCCTTACCTCAGTCTGTTATTGTGAGTGCCGTCAGTCGATCGTTCATCCCTTTTGTCTGAATTTCGAGTCTTTTTACTTTTCCTCGATTTGCGTGTCTTGGTGGTTCGGTTAATTATTTAAGTTTAAGTTGTCATTATTGTTGACTTGAGCGATTCATTCCTTATTATGCCTTATGTTTTGAATCAAGCATAATTGATTAGTTATTAAATTTTAACTGTTAGTTGCTTATTTGGAAAAGAAATCGTGTTTAGATCCAACGAAAGGAATGGAATAGATTAGTTAATTGCTTTGAAATATATGCAAATTAAGTTAATTCATTGCTTTCCTATTTAGTAGAAAAATTGATTGAGTTGCTACTTATGAAAACGTAATTTTTAAAAAGAGGGAATTTTTCATTTATTGTTTTGAGAAATTTGAAAAAAGGAAAAATAGAAAAAAGAAAAGAAAGTCAATGGGGAATTTTAATATTTTTTTTTAATAGAAATTTTGGGCAACCTAGAAAATTAGGTTAAGAGATTTTTCTTACTAAGCCATTTTGGAGGAGATTTTGGGGGTTATGCTTATTTTGGAGGAGGAGAAAGAAATTTTGGAAAATTGGCTTGAAGGGTGGATTTGGGTGTGAACCAGTTGGGATTCTTGCTTGGAAATCAAAAGGTTGGTTGAATCCTTGCTTATTGCAACAAAAAAATCATTGCTTTCCTTCCACTTGCTGTTAATTGTTTAAAATCTTGAATTGTTTGTTTGTTATGGGTTATGGAGGAAGAATTCTACTATTTGGTTATCAAATTTAAACTTAATTTCTCCCATGTAGTTTCCTTAACTGAATTCATAATGTTTCATCTTTGCTATGCAAGAAATTTCTTGGTTTATCATGCTGTTTGTAATTAGGAATTTTGATGGGTTTTGGTAGTGTTATGCTGGCAAAATTTTGCCAAGCATTCATAAAATATCTCTCCCTAAAAATTTCCAGTTTTAAAAATGATAGTTATGAGTTAAAATTCCTTGTTTATGCTTGATTTGAAACAAATAGTTTCAATTGGGGTTTGGGGATTTAGTCTATTCCCATTTAATTAAACTTTTAAAGCAAACTGGGCAAATTTGAATGAAATATTAATGCCCCTGTTTTGTCTCAGAAAATTGGTGATTGCTGGTAAAATTATGACTCCTTTTAAGTAAATTTTGTTTGTTTGTATGTTGATAAAATTGATGGCTGGGAGATTAAATTTTTTATTGTGTTTGACAGAGGTTTTCACCTCTGTCTGTGTCTTGAGTTCTGTTCTTTTTTTTTAGCCTCTGTCGTTTTTTAGTTAAATCAAGTTTTAAACTGTTAAATTCGATAAAATTAGATGGATTAAATTTAAATTTAAATTGTGTTGGGGACGGTGGCGGGGAGCTGGGCTCGACGGAGCCACGCACCCCCCCCTTACCTTCCTTTCCCCCTGCTCGCTGCATACCCAGCGTGGGAAAAGGCAGCAGCGCTACTTTCCCCAAGCTGGGAATGCAGCTCGCTGCATTTCCCAGTTTGGGAAAGGCAGCGTTTGCTGCCTGTGGGTTCGTGGGGGCCCACGGGGGTTTAAAAATTGCTTATTTTAATGTTTTTTTTGTTAGTTTTAAAAAAAAAACGAAAATGATAAAAAGTTAAGTTAGTGGTAAGTAATATGATTAGTGTTATGGTATATTTAATACTGTATGATAAGATATTGTTATTTTATTAAAAAAAATAATAATATGTTATCATGTAATATTAAATAACAATAATATGTTAAAGGTTTTTAATAAATTCTATGCGCGTTATTCGTTTTAGTATTAAGGAATAATATATTGTTATTTTAACAATAATAACAATATGTTATTATTTAATATTAAATAATAATAATGTGTTAAATATAGTTTACGATGATGTTAAGATTAATGAGTAATTCTTTTGATTTAGTAATGGGAATTAATTGCTTGGTATCGTGAAAAATAAATCAAATGATTTAGAGGTTAGTAGTAATGTTGATATTAAGGAAAGTCGGACTAAATTTAATATTGGTGTTTGTTATCCAAGTATTATAAAATAGTTGTATGAGGATTGTATTCGTCAAATAGATGTTATTTTGGAATTATTTTATAATAGCTTGTATACATTTGTTCAATTTGATTTAAATGTTGACTGCTCAAAGAAAGATTGTTTGTAGTGTTTTTATCATTGCAGTCTAGTCGTTTTAATGTCGTCGCATTATGTTTAAAATGGTCATTATGTTGTCGATGTTTGCCCTTGGTCAGGTGTCGTTGTTCAAACCTTGAGGAAGTGGGCTTTTATGTGATATGTCCCTTATGATTAACTCTGGGTTTGTGACTGTGAGTCCTACACCTGTGTTATGTCTGGATAATTTATGGTTGTAGTCCACCATAGAGTTCTCATAGATAGCCTTATCCAGTTAGTGACCTAGTAGAGAGAGTGGCTTTCGGGCGGGGGCCGCACCCAAAGTGGATGGCAGGATAACCCCTCGAAAGTCAGCTATTAAGTGATAACCTAATAATTGTTTAGGGGGTGGGTAGTTATTAATTTAATTAAGATAATACACCCCGTACACGGTTGAGTGCTTGTATAGGCTCAAGGTGTTTGGGAAGGCCTGGAATGGCAAACCTACCACCTTGTCTTCACGAAAGGATGGTAGGGTCCGCATGATGCTTAGATGGAGCCGGGGGTTCGGGAGAGGTTACCAGGATAACCCATGATGGGGGCCGGGACCTATGGAGACCTTCCTAGGGTAACCATGTTAAGCCATGTGATGACACTCTCTCTCTAGGGTCGCTAGTGTTTTGTGAGTCGAGTCACTTGTGTACTGCGGAGTCATGTGTACTGTTGTTCTTTTCTTGCTTGCTTGAGGGTCGTCTGCTATCTCCTAGCACGGTGGGGTGGTTCCATTTTGGGATCACATGGTCGGGTGGTAGTGCCACTTCCCATCGGATGCCTTGTTCCTACCTTCACGCGAGGATTGGCTTCGCCGGTGCATCTTGGTTCGTGCTTCTCGTAGCACTTATATTCTTGATTTTGTACTTTGAGGCCGTATGGTCATTGTATCAACAACTTGTAAAAATTGTAATTTATTGTTCTATGGAAGCCATGTAATTTTATGGAATATTGTAATTTAAGTCATGGGATGTATATTGTTTCAGTTATCTTTCCTATTTGTATAAATGAATCTTTGGAAGTATGTATGTTGTAATTCTGTAAGCCTATCTTTTGAAGATCAATTTATGAATTATTTAATCGTTATTGGCTTTCCTTAATTTAAATGGAAGATTGGATTAATATTGTGATGTGGTTTTTATTTTGAAGTAATCTTCGTTGGTAACCCTTTAGGATGTAATGTTAGTCTTCCGCTTATGTTAATTATTGAGCAAGGTTATGATTATTTCCCTTAATCTTTAAAAAAAAAAAAATTATTGCGCCTTTTAGTTGCCTTATTGTGTTGCTATCCTTTAGGGTTCCTGGCGGGGCATTACATTTGGTATCAGAGCCCATGTTTCAACATTGGGTACTCTGGGATTGTAGTGAGCCCATTCAGTTTGACCTTGTGTGTAGATCTTAGTGTTTGGATTTCCCTTGCTATATCCTTGTCATTGATCTGAACCGTTTTCTCTTTTGCAGTTTTGGTCATGGTTAGGAAAGCTAGGGGTGTTGGCCGTGTCGGTGGCCGCAATAGAGGTAGAGGTGGGAGACGGGGCCGAGGTTCAGACCGCCATAGTCCTTCACCACCTCCTGCTCATGTGAGTGTGGATCAGGAACAGTCAGTGCATCAGAAGTTACCGCATGTAGAAGAGCCGGTTCCCGAAAGGGAAGAGCTGAGGCAGATGTTTCAGGAAGTTCTAGCTAGGCTAGGCCCCAGGCCTGAAGGTGAGCAGCCCATCCATGCTCAGGTTGGGGAGTCGTATCAGCATGTTTCAGAGGAGAGAGAGAGAGAGAGGTCTCCTAGGAGGAGAGAGGTTCCAGTTGGTCATGATTCAGCTCCCTCGAGTCACATCAAGGATCTTTTGAGGACCAACCCTCCTTTCTTCGATGGTCGAGGCACAGGTCTCGAGGCAGAGACTTGGTTGATTAGTTTGGATAGGTGTTTCGCTATGTTTCCATACAGTAGCAACACCCGAGCGAGATGTGCGATCATGCGTCTCGATGATTTTGCTTCTATATGGTGGAAGTTAGAGGAAGAGAAGATTGGTCTGAATATCAATACTGTTTCTTGGGAGATCTTCTTAGAGAGGTTCAGAGCACGGTTTCTTTCACCGCAGTGGAGACAGACTCGGGCAGATGAGTTCTATTCATTGCGGCAGTTTGGTATGTCAGTTGACCAGTTCGAGCATAGATTCTATGAGCTGAAGCAGTATGCCGGGATTGGCAACGATGAGGCTATGCTCGTACAGCATTTCTTGAGAGGTCTTAACGACCGCATTAGTGGAGGGGTTAGAGTTTTTGAGCCAGTTTCAGTGGAGGCAGCGGTGGCGAAAGCCAGATTGGTTGAGTAGAACCTCATCCATGCGCATGGTGGACAGGCAGGAGTTCAGATAGGGAGTGTTCCTTCCAGTGGGAACAGAGCTCGTGGGAATCAGTCCCAGTCAGCGGCACCATTCAGGACTCCTCAGGCACCCGCTAAGGGTGGACAGCAGCAGCAGCCGCAACAGCAACCGCAGCAGCAGAAACCGAAACAGTCTCAGGGCCAGCAGGGTGGCAACCCTCCTCATAGAAGAAACAGGAACTGGCGGAGGAGCAAACAGGGTTTTCCAGGACAGTCTTCTCAGAGTGCATCACAGGCCCCTAGTAGGGGAAGCTTTCAGCAATCCAGTGGGCCGACTGGAGGTAGAGGACCTGGTAGAGGAGCTTGCTACTCTTGTGGGCAGTATGGTCATATAGCCGTGCAGTGTCCTCAGCGTATCCACCAGGCAGGGAATCAGGGGCCAGTTGCATCAGAGCCTACAGTAGGGGATGCCGGTAGGACCCACAGAGTGTTTGCAGCGGTTGATAACCGCCAGGCTGAGCATCAGGGGACAGTTATTGAGGCCGCAGGTGTGTTGTGTGGTATCCCTATCTCAGTGCTTTTTGACTCCGGTGCATCGGATTCTTTTATTTCTTCGTCCATTGTGGAGCGGTGTGGACTCACGTCTGCTAAGCAGGCGGATAGGTGGCAGGTAGAGTTGGCTACCGGGGTGCGCGTGGTCGTAGATGCCTTTGTTCCTAGTTGTGAGTTGGATCTAGGTCCCTTTGTGACTTTTGTTGACCTTCGTGTCATTCCTTTGGGATCCTATGGAGTAGTGTTGGGGATGGATTGGTTATCATCTCACAGTGCTCATGTGGACTGTCGTCAGAAGACAGTAGAGTGTTTAGATGACCATGGCAGGAAAGTGGGGATCGTTGGAGTTCAGAGATCGATATCCTTACGTATGATTTCTGCTATGCAACTTAAGCGGTGTATGCGTAGAGGATGTCAGCTTTTTGCAGTAACTCTTGAGGATATGGATGAGGGAGAGAGTCGAGAAATCGCTCTTGATGGTCACCCTATTCTTCGAGAGTTTGCTGATGTGTTTCCTTTGGAGATTCCTGGTATGCCTCCGAAGCGAGACATAGATTTCCGCATTGATTTGGTTCCTGGTGCAGAACCTATTTCGAGAGCTCCATATCGGATGACTACTCAAGAGTTGAGTGAGTTGAAGTTGCAGGTGGAAGAATTGTTGGCCAAGGGATTCATTCGTCCTAGTGTCTCTCCTTGGGGTGCGCCTGTTATCTTCGTAAAGAAGAAAGATGGTTCTCTTCGGTTATGCATTGATTACCGACAGCTGAATAAGGTAACCATCCGGAATCGATATCCATTGCCTCGTATTGACGATCTTTTCGATCAGGTGAAGGGAGCCATGGTGTTCTCTAAGATTGATCTGAAATCCGGGTACCATCAGTTGCGCATTCATGATGCAGACATTCATAAGACAGCGTTTCGCACTCGTTATGGTCACTATGAGTTCACAGTAGTACCATTTGGGTTGACAAACGCGCCTTCAGTTTTCATGTGCCTCATGAATGGGGTTTTCCGTGCATACCTGGATCATTTTGTCCTTGTGTTCTTGGATGATATATTAATTTATTCCAGATCTATGGAAGAGCATGAGGGTCACCTGCGTCTAGTTTTGCAGTGTTTGAGGGAGAATCAGCTTTATGCCAATTTGGCGAAGTGTGATTTCTTCCAGACTGAGGTGAAATATCTTGGTCATGTGGTTTCAGGAGAGGGTGTATCTGTGGATCCTTCGAAGATCCAAGCCATAGTGGATTGGCCAGCACCGACCAATGTTTCAGAGGTTCGGAGCTTTATGGGATTGGCCGGATATTACCGCCGCTTTGTTAAGGATTTTTCCCGTATAGGTCACCCGATTACTTCTCTTCAGAGGAAAGGGAAGAAGTTTGTTTGGTCAGAGCAGTGTGAGTCAGCGTTTCGTGCCTTGAAGGAACTCCTTGTCAGTGCTCCGATTTTGGCAGTCCCTGATCCATCCAGAGAGTTTATGGTATGCACAGATGCCTCTTTAGAAGGTATAGGTGCGGTGCTTATGCAGGATGGACGTGTGGTTGCCTATGAGTCTCGCAAACTCAAGGACCACGAGTTGAACTATCCAGTTCATGATTTGGAGTTGGCAGCTGTAGTGCATGCGTTGGTTAGGTGGCGTCACTTTCTGTTAGGGCGTCGGTTTGAGCTGCATAGTGATCACCGCAGTTTGCAATATATCTTCACGCAGCCGAACTTGAATGCTCGACAGCGAAGGTGGATGGAATTCCTCTGCGAGTATGATTTTGAGGTTCGATATATTCAGGGGAAGGAGAATGTAGTGGCTGATGCCTTGAGTCGTAGGCGGCATGAAGTTTCAGCTTTGTCCCTTGGAGTGGACTTGAGACAGAGAATTCTTGGAGTTCTTCCTCAGGACTCTTGGTATCAGGATGTTAGAGCCGTGTTGGAGTCCGAAAGGCCCTTAGAGGGTAGATTCGCTGGGTATAGTCTTGAGGCGGATGGCATTCTACGTCATCTTGGTCGGATCTATGTACCTCCTTTGGAGGGTCTTCGCACTTTGATCATGACTGAGGCCCATCGTGCACCTTATTCGGCACATCCAGGTGTCAAGAAGATGCATGCAGATCTTAGACAGATTTATCATTGGGCTGGTATGAAGCGTGACATTGCCGATTTTGTGTCGAAGTGTTTGGAATGTCAGCGAGTGAAGGCGGAGCATCAGCACCCAGCAGGGCTTTTACAGCCTAATTTAGTACCGGATTGGAAATGGGACATCATTTCCATGGATTTCATTGTTGGGTTGCCGGTTTCTTCACGTCGTCATGATGCCATCATGGTCATTGTTGACAGGTTGACAAAGGTTGCTCATTTTGTTCCTATCCGAGCTTCCTATACAGCAGCAGTGGTGGCTCGTGTCTTCTTGGAAGATGTGGTGAGATTGCATGGGATTCCGAGGCGGATAATCTCTGATAGAGATCCAGTCTTTACCTCAGCATTGTGGACCTCACTTCAGCATGCTTTGGGAACTCAGTTGAACTTCAGTTCAGCTTATCACCCAGAGACGGATGGTCAGACTGAGCGTGTGAATCAGGTTTTAGAGGACATGCTTCGCATGTATGTTATGGACCAGCAGTCGCGTTGGGAGGATTATATTTATCTTGTGGAGTTTGCTTATAACAACGGATATCATAGCTCCATAGGTATGTCACCCTTTCAGGCTTTGTATGGTCGTCCTTGCCGTACTCCGTTGAGTTGGGATCGGTTAGAGGACAGGGTGCTCATAGGCCCGGATATCCTTCGAGAGATGGAGCAGCAGGTAGAGCGGATTCATGAGCATTTGGTAGCTGCACAGGATAGGCAGAAGAAGTATGCAGATGCTCACAGGGTAGATCGTCAGTTTTCTGTTGGCGACCGTGTATTCTTGAGAGTGCGTCCGCGTAAGAGTCCGATCCGTTATGGAAAGGGTTCTAAGTTGGCGCCTCGTTTTGTTGGCCCGTTTGAGATCCTTGAGAGGATAGGACCTGTTGCCTACCGTCTTGCTTTGCCACCGAGTCTATCCCGCATCCACGATGTCTTTCATGTTTCAGTTCTTCGGCCTTATCACCCAGATGTGACTCATGTTCTTGATTGGAACGCTTTGCAGGTCGAGGACGGGCAGCTTTCTATGGAGCCCGTGCGCATTCTTCAGCGTCGGGATTTGACCCTCAGGGGACGCACCATCGACCAGGTAAGGGTCCTATGGGACCCAAATGATGAGACCTCGGCGACATGGGAGGATGCAGCGAAGATGAGAGAGCTCTATCCTTATCTGTTTTAGGCTTCCAGGAGTAAGCCTAGTTTTGTGGGGGAGAATGTAGTACCCCGTTTTGATCGGACTTATTAGACTGATTTTGTGTTTCAGTTTACTTTTCAGTTGGCACTTGATTGCTCGTCACTTTGCAGACGTATTTGATATTATATCATGTTTATCTGGATATTGGATGCATGAGTTACTTTCAGTATTTCAGTATTGGTGATTTCTAGTGTTTCGTGGATTATTGCTCGTACTGACATTTTACTTTATCTAGTTGATGTGTCATATATATGTTGCGTGTTTGCTATTGTATTGGATGCAAGGGGACGATTTTCCTTCACTCGTTTCGATGAGACAGGGAACGTCGCGATTCTCCTTCATCGGTGTGCGTGCCGTGTATTCTATATCTATATGCATGTATGTGTGCTTCGGTGATGCAGGATATTGCAGGTACAAGTACCGGGTAGGTACGGGGTATCGTCTCCACCTGGCTTCACAGGTCTGAGCGTGCCTTATATGTCCGATGGGAGTGGAGGAGATAGCTTTTGACCCTAGTCCTTACCTCAGTCTGTTATTGTGAGTGCCGTCAGTCGGTCGTTCATCCCTTTTGTCTGAATTTTGAGTCTTTTTACTTTTCCTCGATTTGCGTGTCTTGGTGGTTCGGTTAATTATTTAAGTTTAAGTTGTCATTATTGTTGACTTGAGCGATTCATTCCTTATTATGCCTTATGTTTTGAATCAAGCGTAATTGATTAGTTATTAAATTTTAACTGTTAGTTGCTTATTTGGAAAAGAAATCGTGTTTAGATCCAACGAAAGGAATGGAATAGATTAGTTAATTGCTTTGAAATATATGCAAATTAAGTTAATTCATTGCTTTCCTATTTAGTAGAAAAATTGATTGAGTTGCTACTTATGAAAACGTAATTTTTAAAAAGAGGGAATTTTTCATTTATTGTTTTGAGAAATTTGAAAAAAGGAAAAATAGAAAAAAGAAAAGAAAGTCAATGGGGAATTTTAATATTTTTTTTTAATAGAAATTTTGGGCAACCTAGAAAATTAGGTTAAGAGATTTTTCTTACTAAGCCATTTTGGAGGAGATTTTGGGGGTTATGCTTATTTTGGAGGAGGAGAAAGAAATTTTGGAAAATTGGCTTGAAGGGTGGATTTGGGTGTGAACCAGTTGGGATTCTTGCTTGGAAATCAAAAGGTTGGTTGAATCCTTGCTTATTGCAACAAAAAAATCATTGCTTTCCTTCCACTTGCTGTTAATTGTTTAAAATCTTGAATTGTTTGTTTGTTATGGGTTATGGAGGAAGAATTCTACTATTTGGTTATCAAATTTAAACTTAATTTCTCCCATGTAGTTTCCTTAACTGAATTCATAATGTTTCATCTTTGCTATGCAAGAAATTTCTTGGTTTATCATGCTGTTTGTAATTAGGAATTTTGATGGGTTTTGGTAGTGTTATGCTGGCAAAATTTTGCCAAGCATTCATAAAATATCTCTCCCTAAAAATTTCCAGTTTTAAAAATGATAGTTATGAGTTAAAATTCCTTGTTTATGCTTGATTTGAAACAAATAGTTTCAATTGGGGTTTGGGGATTTAGTCTATTCCCATTTAATTAAACTTTTAAAGCAAACTGGGCAAATTTGAATGAAATATTAATGCCCCTGTTTTGTCTCAGAAAATTGGTGATTGCTGGTAAAATTATGACTCCTTTTAAGTAAATTTTGTTTGTTTGTATGTTGATAAAATTGATGGCTGGGAGATTAAATTTTTTATTGTGTTTGACAGAGGTTTTCACCTCTGTCTGTGTCTTGAGTTCTGTTCTTTTTTTTTAGCCTCTGTCGTTTTTTAGTTAAATCAAGTTTTAAACTGTTAAATTCGATAAAATTAGATGGATTAAATTTAAATTTAAATTGTGTTGGGGGCGGTGGCGGGGAGCTGGGCTCGACCCAGCCACGCACCCCCCCCTTACCTTCCTTTCCCCCTGCTCGCTGCATACCCAGCGTGGGAAAAGGCAGCAGCACTGCTTTCCCCAAGCTGGGAATGCAGCTCGCTGCATTTCCCAGTTTGGGAAAGGCAGCGTTTGCTGCCTGTGGGTTCGTGGGGGCCCACGGGGGTTTAAAAATTGCTTATTTTAATGTTTTTTTTGTTAGTTTTAAAAAAAAAACGAAAATGATAAAAAGTTAAGTTAGTGGTAAGTAATATGATTAGTGTTATGGTATATTTAATACTATATGATAAGATATTGTTATTTTATTAAAAAAAAAAATAATATGTTATCATGTAATATTAAATAACAATAATATGTTAAAGGTTTTTAATAAATTCTATGCGCGTTATTCGTTTTAGTATTAAGGAATAATATATTGTTATTTTAACAATAATAACAATATGTTATTATTTAATATTAAATAATAATAATGTGTTAAATATAGTTTACGATGATGTTAAGATTAATGAGTAATTCTTTTGATTTAGTAATGGGAATTAATTGCTTGGTATCGTGAAAAATAAATCAAATGATTTAGAGGTTAGTAGTAATGTTGATATTAAGGAAAGTCGGACTAAATTTAATATTGGTGTTTGTTATCCAAGTATTATAAAATAGTTGTATGAGGATTGTATTCGTCAAATAGATGTTATTTTGGAATTATTTTATAATAGCTTGTATACATTTGTTCAATTTGATTTAAATGTTGACTGCTCAAAGAAAGATTGTTTGTAGTGTTTTT
Source organism: Cryptomeria japonica (assembly GCF_030272615.1). NCBI lineage: Eukaryota > Viridiplantae > Streptophyta > Pinopsida > Cupressales > Cupressaceae > Cryptomeria > Cryptomeria japonica. The sequence goes on along the minus strand of NC_081411.1, from coordinate 767,121,344 downwards.
ATCATTGCAGTCTAGTCGTTTTAATGTCGTCGCATTATGTTTAAAATGGTCATTATGTTGTCGATGTTTGCCCTTGGTCAGGTGTCGTTGTTCAAACCTTGAGGAAGTGGGCTTTTATGTGATATGTCCCTTATGATTAACTCTGGGTTTGTGACTGTGAGTCCTACACCTGTGTTATGTCTGGATAATTTATGGTTGTAGTCCACCATAGAGTTCTCATAGATAGCCTTATCCAGTTAGTGACCTAGTAGAGAGAGTGGCTTTCGGGCGGGGGCCGCACCCAAAGTGGATGGCAGGATAACCCCTCGAAAGTCAGCTATTAAGTGATAACCTAATAATTGTTTAGGGGGTGGGTAGTTATTAATTTAATTAAGATAATACACCCCGTACACGGTTGAGTGCTTGTATAGGCTCAAGGTGTTTGGGAAGGCCTGGAATGGCAAACCTACCACCTTGTCTTCACGAAAGGATGGTAGGGTCCGCATGATGCTTAGATGGAGCCGGGGGTTCGGGAGAGGTTACCAGGATAACCCATGATGGGGGCCGGGACCTATGGAGACCTTCCTAGGGTAACCATGTTAAGCCATGTGATGACACTCTCTCTCTAGGGTCGCTAGTGTTTTGTGAGTCGAGTCACTTGTGTACTGCGGAGTCATGTGTACTGTTGTTCTTTTCTTGCTTGCTTGAGGGTCGTCTGCTATCTCCTAGCACGGTGGGGTGGTTCCATTTTGGGATCACATGGTCGGGTGGTAGTGCCACTTCCCATCGGATGCCTTGTTCCTACCTTCACGCGAGGATTGGCTTCGCCGGTGCATCTTGGTTCGTGCTTCTCGTAGCACTTATATTCTTGATTTTGTACTTTGAGGCCGTATGGTCATTGTATCAACAACTTGTAAAAATTGTAATTTATTGTTCTATGGAAGCCATGTAATTTTATGGAATATTGTAATTTAAGTCATGGGATGTATATTGTTTCAGTTATCTTTCCTATTTGTATAAATGAATCTTTGGAAGTATGTATGTTGTAATTCTGTAAGCCTATCTTTTGAAGATCAATTTATGAATTATTTAATCGTTATTGGCTTTCCTTAATTTAAATGGAAGATTGGATTAATATTGTGATGTGGTTTTTATTTTGAAGTAATCTTCGTTGGTAACCCTTTAGGATGTAATGTTAGTCTTCCGCTTATGTTAATTATTGAGCAAGGTTATGATTATTTCCCTTAATCTTTAAAAAAAAAAAAATTATTGCGCCTTTTAGTTGCCTTATTGTGTTGCTATCCTTTAGGGTTCCTGGCGGGGCATTACATTTGGTATCAGAGCCCATGTTTCAACATTGGGTACTCTGGGATTGTAGTGAGCCCATTCAGTTTGACCTTGTGTGTAGATCTTAGTGTTTGGATTTCCCTTGCTATATCCTTGTCATTGATCTGAACCGTTTTCTCTTTTGCAGTTTTGGTCATGGTTAGGAAAGCTAGGGGTGTTGGCCGTGTCGGTGGCCGCAATAGAGGTAGAGGTGGGAGATGGGGCCGAGGTTCAGACCGCCATAGTCCTTCACCACCTCCTGCTCATGTGAGTGTGGATCAGGAACAGTCAGTGCATCAGAAGTTACCGCATGTAGAAGAGCCGGTTCCCGAAAGGGAAGAGCTGAGGCAGATGTTTCAGGAAGTTCTAGCTAGGCTAGGCCCCAGGCCTGAAGGTGAGCAGCCCATCCATGCTCAGGTTGGGGAGTCGTATCAGCATGTTTCAGAGGAGAGAGAGAGAGAGAGGTCTCCTAGGAGGAGAGAGGTTCCAGTTGGTCATGATTCAGCTCCCTCGAGTCACATCAAGGATCTTTTGAGGACCAACCCTCCTTTCTTCGATGGTCGAGGCACAGGTCTCGAGGCAGAGACTTGGTTGATTAGTTTGGATAGGTGTTTCGCTATGTTTCCATACAGTAGCAACACCCGAGCGAGATGTGCGATCATGCGTCTCGATGATTTTGCTTCTATATGGTGGAAGTTAGAGGAAGAGAAGATTGGTCTGAATATCAATACTGTTTCTTGGGAGATCTTCTTAGAGAGGTTCAGAGCACGGTTTCTTTCACCGCAGTGGAGACAGACTCGGGCAGATGAGTTCTATTCATTGCGGCAGTTTGGTATGTCAGTTGACCAGTTCGAGCATAGATTCTATGAGCTGAAGCAGTATGCCGGGATTGGCAACGATGAGGCTATGCTCGTACAGCATTTCTTGAGAGGTCTTAACGACCGCATTAGTGGAGGGGTTAGAGTTTTTGAGCCAGTTTCAGTGGAGGCAGCGGTGGCGAAAGCCAGATTGGTTGAGTAGAACCTCATCCATGCGCATGGTGGACAGGCAGGAGTTCAGATAGGGAGTGTTCCTTCCAGTGGGAACAGAGCTCGTGGGAATCAGTCCCAGTCAGCGGCACCATTCAGGACTCCTCAGGCACCCGCTAAGGGTGGACAGCAGCAGCAGCCGCAACAGCAACCGCAGCAGCAGAAACCGAAACAGTCTCAGGGCCAGCAGGGTGGCAACCCTCCTCATAGAAGAAACAGGAACTGGCGGAGGAGCAAACAGGGTTTTCCAGGACAGTCTTCTCAGAGTGCATCACAGGCCCCTAGTAGGGGAAGCTTTCAGCAATCCAGTGGGCCGACTGGAGGTAGAGGACCTGGTAGAGGAGCTTGCTACTCTTGTGGGCAGTATGGTCATATAGCCGTGCAGTGTCCTCAGCGTATCCACCAGGCAGGGAATCAGGGGCCAGTTGCATCAGAGCCTACAGTAGGGGATGCCGGTAGGACCCACAGAGTGTTTGCAGCGGTTGATAACCGCCAGGCTGAGCATCAGGGGACAGTTATTGAGGCCGCAGGTGTGTTGTGTGGTATCCCTATCTCAGTGCTTTTTGACTCCGGTGCATCGGATTCTTTTATTTCTTCGTCCATTGTGGAGCGGTGTGGACTCACGTCTGCTAAGCAGGCGGATAGGTGGCAGGTAGAGTTGGCTACCGGGGTGCGCGTGGTCGTAGATGCCTTTGTTCCTAGTTGTGAGTTGGATCTAGGTCCCTTTGTGACTTTTGTTGACCTTCGTGTCATTCCTTTGGGATCCTATGGAGTAGTGTTGGGGATGGATTGGTTATCATCTCACAGTGCTCATGTGGACTGTCGTCAGAAGACAGTAGAGTGTTTAGATGACCATGGCAGGAAAGTGGGGATCGTTGGAGTTCAGAGATCGATATCCTTACGTATGATTTCTGCTATGCAACTTAAGCGGTGTATGCGTAGAGGATGTCAGCTTTTTGCAGTAACTCTTGAGGATATGGATGAGGGAGAGAGTCGAGAAATCGCTCTTGATGGTCACCCTATTCTTCGAGAGTTTGCTGATGTGTTTCCTTTGGAGATTCCTGGTATGCCTCCGAAGCGAGACATAGATTTCCGCATTGATTTGGTTCCTGGTGCAGAACCTATTTCGAGAGCTCCATATCGGATGACTACTCAGGAGTTGAGTGAGTTGAAGTTGCAGGTGGAAGAATTGTTGGCCAAGGGATTCATTCGTCCTAGTGTCTCTCCTTGGGGTGCGCCTGTTATCTTCGTAAAGAAGAAAGATGGTTCTCTTCGGTTATGCATTGATTACCGACAGCTGAATAAGGTAACCATCCGGAATCGATATCCATTGCCTCGTATTGACGATCTTTTCGATCAGGTGAAGGGAGCCATGGTGTTCTCTAAGATTGATCTGAAATCCGGGTACCATCAGTTGCGCATTCATGATGCAGACATTCATAAGACAGCGTTTCGCACTCGTTATGGTCACTATGAGTTCACAGTAGTACCATTTGGGTTGACAAACGCGCCTTCAGTTTTCATGTGCCTCATGAATGGGGTTTTCCGTGCATACCTGGATCATTTTGTCCTTGTGTTCTTGGATGATATATTAATTTATTCCAGATCTATGGAAGAGCATGAGGGTCACCTGCGTCTAGTTTTGCAGTGTTTGAGGGAGAATCAGCTTTATGCCAATTTGGCGAAGTGTGATTTCTTCCAGACTGAGGTGAAATATCTTGGTCATGTGGTTTCAGGAGAGGGTGTATCTGTGGATCCTTCGAAGATCCAAGCCATAGTGGATTGGCCAGCACCGACCAATGTTTCAGAGGTTCGGAGCTTTATGGGATTGGCCGGATATTACCGCCGCTTTGTTAAGGATTTTTCCCGTATAGGTCACCCGATTACTTCTCTTCAGAGGAAAGGGAAGAAGTTTGTTTGGTCAGAGCAGTGTGAGTCAGCGTTTCGTGCCTTGAAGGAACTCCTTGTCAGTGCTCCGATTTTGGCAGTCCCTGATCCATCCAGAGAGTTTATGGTATGCACAGATGCCTCTTTAGAAGGTATAGGTGCGGTGCTTATGCAGGATGGACGTGTGGTTGCCTATGAGTCTCGCAAACTCAAGGACCACGAGTTGAACTATCCAGTTCATGATTTGGAGTTGGCAGCTGTAGTGCATGCGTTGGTTAGGTGGCGTCACTTTCTGTTAGGGCGTCGGTTTGAGCTGCATAGTGATCACCGCAGTTTGCAATATATCTTCACGCAGCCGAACTTGAATGCTCGACAGCGAAGGTGGATGGAATTCCTCTGCGAGTATGATTTTGAGGTTCGATATATTCAGGGGAAGGAGAATGTAGTGGCTGATGCCTTGAGTCGTAGGCGGCATGAAGTTTCAGCTTTGTCCCTTGGAGTGGACTTGAGACAGAGAATTCTTGGAGTTCTTCCTCAGGACTCTTGGTATCAGGATGTTAGAGCCGTGTTGGAGTCCGAAAGGCCCTTAGAGGGTAGATTCGCTGGGTATAGTCTTGAGGCGGATGGCATTCTACGTCATCTTGGTCGGATCTATGTACCTCCTTTGGAGGGTCTTCGCACTTTGATCATGACTGAGGCCCATCGTGCACCTTATTCGGCACATCCAGGTGTCAAGAAGATGCATGCAGATCTTAGACAGATTTATCATTGGGCTGGTATGAAGCGTGACATTGCCGATTTTGTGTCGAAGTGTTTGGAATGTCAGCGAGTGAAGGCGGAGCATCAGCACCCAGCAGGGCTTTTACAGCCTAATTTAGTACCGGATTGGAAATGGGACATCATTTCCATGGATTTCATTGTTGGGTTGCCGGTTTCTTCACGTCGTCATGATGCCATCATGGTCATTGTTGACAGGTTGACAAAGGTTGCTCATTTTGTTCCTATCCGAGCTTCCTATACAGCAGCAGTGGTGGCTCGTGTCTTCTTGGAAGATGTGGTGAGATTGCATGGGATTCCGAGGCGGATAATCTCTGATAGAGATCCAGTCTTTACCTCAGCATTGTGGACCTCACTTCAGCATCCTTTGGGAACTCAGTTGAACTTCAGTTCAGCTTATCACCCAGAGACGGATGGTCAGACTGAGCGTGTGAATCAGGTTTTAGAGGACATGCTTCGCATGTATGTTATGGACCAGCAGTCGCGTTGGGAGGATTATATTTATCTTGTGGAGTTTGATTATAACAACGGATATCATAGCTCCATAGGTATGTCACCCTTTCAGGCTTTGTATGGTCGTCCTTGCCGTACTCCGTTGAGTTGGGATCGGTTAGAGGACAGGGTGCTCATAGGCCAGGATATCCTTCGAGAGATGGAGCAGCAGGTAGAGCGGATTCGTGAGCATTTGGTAGCTGCACAGGATAGGCAGAAGAAGTATGCAGATGCTCACAGGGTAGATCGTCAGTTTTCTGTTGGCGACCGTGTATTCTTGAGAGTGCGTCCGCGTAAGAGTCCGATCCGTTATGGAAAGGGTTCTAAGTTGGCACCTCGTTTTGTTGGCCCGTTTGAGATCCTTGAGAGGATAGGACCTGTTGCCTACCGTCTTGCTTTGGCACCGAGTCTATCCCGCATCCACGATGTCTTTCATGTTTCAGTTCTTCGGCCTTATCACCCAGATGTGACTCATGTTCTTGATTGGAACGCTTTGCAGGTCGAGGACGGGCAGCTTTCTATGGAGCCCGTGCGCATTCTTCAGCGTCGGGATTTGACCCTCAGGGGACGCACCATCGACCAGGTAAGGGTCCTATGGGACCCAAATGATGAGACCTCGGCGACATGGGAGGATGCAGCGAAGATGAGAGAGCTCTATCCTTATCTGTTTTAGGCTTCCAGGAGTAAGCCTAGTTTTGTGGGGGAGAATGTAGTACCCCGTTTTGATCGGACTTATTAGACTGATTTTGTGTTTCAGTTTACTTTTCAGTTGGCACTTGATTGCTCGTCACTTTGTAGACGTATTTGATATTATATCATGTTTATCTGGATATTGGATGCATGAGTTACTTTCAGTATTTCAGTATTGGTGATTTCTAGTGTTTCGTGGATTATTGCTCGTACTGACATTTTACTTTATCTAGTTGATGTGTCATATATATGTTGCGTGTTTGCTATTGTATTGGATGCAAGGGGACGATTTTCCTTCACTCGTTTCGATGAGACAGGGAAAGTCGCGATTCTCCTTCATCGGTGTGCGTGCCGTGTATTCTATATCTATATGCATGTATGTGTGCTTCGGTGATGCAGGATATTGCAGGTACAAGTACCGGGTAGGTACGGGGTATCGTCTCCACCTGGCTTCACAGGTCTGAGCGTGCCTTATATGTCCGATGGGAGTGGAGGAGATAGCTTTTGACCCTAGTCCTTACCTCAGTCTGTTATTGTGAGTGCCGTCAGTCGGTCGTTCATCCCTTTTGTCTGAATTTTGAGTCTTTTTACTTTTCCTCGATTTGCGTGTCTTGGTGGTTCGGTTAATTATTTAAGTTTAAGTTGTCATTATTGTTGACTTGAGCGATTCATTCCTTATTATGCCTTATGTTTTGAATCAAGCGTAATTGATTAGTTATTAAATTTTAACTGTTAGTTGCTTATTTGGAAAAGAAATCGTGTTTAGATCCAACGAAAGGAATGGAATAGATTAGTTAATTGCTTTGAAATATATGCAAATTAAGTTAATTCATTGCTTTCCTATTTAGTAGAAAAATTGATTGAGTTGCTACTTATGAAAACGTAATTTTTAAAAAGAGGGAATTTTTCATTTATTGTTTTGAGAAATTTGAAAAAAGGAAAAATAGAAAAAAGAAAAGAAAGTCAATGGGGAATTTTAATATTTTTTTTTAATAGAAATTTTGGGCAACCTAGAAAATTAGGTTAAGAGATTTTTCTTACTAAGCCATTTTGGAGGAGATTTTGGGGGTTATGCTTATTTTGGAGGAGGAGAAAGAAATTTTGGAAAATTGGCTTGAAGGGTGGATTTGGGTGTGAACCAGTTGGGATTCTTGCTTGGAAATCAAAAGGTTGGTTGAATCCTTGCTTATTGCAACAAAAAAATCATTGCTTTCCTTCCACTTGCTGTTAATTGTTTAAAATCTTGAATTGTTTGTTTGTTATGGGTTATGGAGGAAGAATTCTACTATTTGGTTATCAAATTTAAACTTAATTTCTCCCATGTAGTTTCCTTAACTGAATTCATAATGTTTCATCTTTGCTATGCAAGAAATTTCTTGGTTTATCATGCTGTTTGTAATTAGGAATTTTGATGGGTTTTGGTAGTGTTATGCTGGCAAAATTTTGCCAAGCATTCATAAAATATCTCTCCCTAAAAATTTCCAGTTTTAAAAATGATAGTTATGAGTTAAAATTCCTTGTTTATGCTTGATTTGAAACAAATAGTTTCAATTGGGGTTTGGGGATTTAGTCTATTCCCATTTAATTAAACTTTTAAAGCAAACTGGGCAAATTTGAATGAAATATTAATGCCCCTGTTTTGTCTCAGAAAATTGGTGATTGCTGGTAAAATTATGACTCCTTTTAAGTAAATTTTGTTTGTTTGTATGTTGATAAAATTGATGGCTGGGAGATTAAATTTTTTATTGTGTTTGACAGAGGTTTTCACCTCTGTCTGTGTCTTGAGTTCTGTTCTTTTTTTTTAGCCTCTGTCGTTTTTTAGTTAAATCAAGTTTTAAACTGTTAAATTCGATAAAATTAGATGGATTAAATTTAAATTTAAATTGTGTTGGGGGCGGTGGCGGGGAGCTGGGCTCGACCCAGCCACGCACCCCCCCCTTACCTTCCTTTTCCCCTGCTCGCTGCATACCCAGCGTGGGAAAAGGCAGCAGCGCTGCTTTCCCCAAGCTGGGAATGCAGCTCGCTGCATTTCCCAGTTTGGGAAAGGCAGCGTTTGCTGCCTGTGGGTTCGTGGGGGCCCACGGGGGTTTAAAAATTGCTTATTTTAATGTTTTTTTTGTTAGTTTTAAAAAAAAAACGAAAATGATAAAAAGTTAAGTTAGTGGTAAGTAATATGATTAGTGTTATGGTATATTTAATACTATATGATAAGATATTGTTATTTTATTAAAAAAAAAAATAATATGTTATCATGTAATATTAAATAACAATAATATGTTAAAGGTTTTTAATAAATTCTATGCGCGTTATTCGTTTTAGTATTAAGGAATAATATATTGTTATTTTAACAATAATAACAATATGTTATTATTTAATATTAAATAATAATAATGTGTTAAATATAGTTTACGATGATGTTAAGATTAATGAGTAATTCTTTTGATTTAGTAATGGGAATTAATTGCTTGGTATCGTGAAAAATAAATCAAATGATTTAGAGGTTAGTAGTAATGTTGATATTAAGGAAAGTCGGACTAAATTTAATATTGGTGTTTGTTATCCAAGTATTATAAAATAGTTGTATGAGGATTGTATTCGTCAAATAGATGTTATTTTGGAATTATTTTATAATAGCTTGTATACATTTGTTCAATTTGATTTAAATGTTGACTGCTCAAAGAAAGATTGTTTGTAGTGTTTTTATCATTGCAGTCTAGTCGTTTTAATGTCGTCGCATTATGTTTAAAATGGTCATTATGTTGTCGATGTTTGCCCTTGGTCAGGTGTCGTTGTTCAAACCTTGAGGAAGTGGGCTTTTATGTGATATGTCCCTTATGATTAACTCTGGGTTTGTGACTGTGAGTCCTACACCTGTGTTATGTCTGGATAATTTATGGTTGTAGTCCACCATAGAGTTCTCATAGATAGCCTTATCCAGTTAGTGACCTAGTAGAGAGAGTGGCTTTCGGGCGGGGGCCGCACCCAAAGTGGATGGCAGGATAACCCCTCGAAAGTCAGCTATTAAGTGATAACCTAATAATTGTTTAGGGGGTGGGTAGTTATTAATTTAATTAAGATAATACACCCCGTACACGGTTGAGTGCTTGTATAGGCTCAAGGTGTTTGGGAAGGCCTGGAATGGCAAACCTACCACCTTGTCTTCACGAAAGGATGGTAGGGTCCGCATGATGCTTAGATGGAGCCGGGGGTTCGGGAGAGGTTACCAGGATAACCCATGATGGGGGCCGGGACCTATGGAGACCTTCCTAGGGTAACCATGTTAAGCCATGTGATGACACTCTCTCTCTAGGGTCGCTAGTGTTTTGTGAGTCGAGTCACTTGTGTACTGCGGAGTCATGTGTACTGTTGTTCTTTTCTTGCTTGCTTGAGGGTCGTCTGCTATCTCCTAGCACGGTGGGGTGGTTCCATTTTGGGATCACATGGTCGGGTGGTAGTGCCACTTCCCATCGGATGCCTTGTTCCTACCTTCACGCGAGGATTGGCTTCGCCAGTGCATCTTGGTTCGTGCTTCTCGTAGCACTTATATTCTTGATTTTGTACTTTGAGGCCGTATGGTCATTGTATCAACAACTTGTAAAAATTGTAATTTATTGTTCTATGGAAGCCATGTAATTTTATGGAATATTGTAATTTAAGTCATGGGATGTATATTGTTTCAGTTATCTTTCCTATTTGTATAAATGAATCTTTGGAAGTATGTATGTTGTAATTCTGTAAGCCTATCTTTTGAAGATCAATTTATGAATTATTTAATCGTTATTGGCTTTCCTTAATTTAAATGGAAGATTGGATTAATATTGTGATGTGGTTTTTATTTTGAAGTAATCTTCGTTGGTAACCCTTTAGGATGTAATGTTAGTCTTCCGCTTATGTTAATTATTGAGCAAGGTTATGATTATTTCCCTTAATCTTAAAAAAAAAAAAATTTATGTCGCCTTTTAGTTGCCTTATTGTGTTGCTATCCTTTAGGGTTCCTGGCGGGGCATTACACAAACACCAGTCCCCGCGAAGACTCCCCATGGCAAACTTTGTATCTCTACTAAGAACCGTAAGAATGTGACCCACTTCAGAGGTCTGACCTCTTGTGCCAACAACTAGAAGGTTTTTGGCTTCCAACACAAAAAAGGTGTCTAGTAAGGGCATCTGTTCGGGTGGCTATAATCAACAGCGTGTTGCTTCGTTAAATGGAAAGCCCCCTAGCCTATAGAGGTTGCACTCTATAGGGTTTATGGGGAGCCATAACGTCGTTATAGCAACATGTAACACCCATTGCTTGCAACTTTCGTCACAAACACTTTTATTTGTAGTGGCTTGGAAGAGATTGAATTTAGCCTGCTACCACTTGGTTCGTTCCCTCTCACTTAGGTTTATGGGCTACATAAGAGAAGACCCTCTAAGAAGTAAAAAAAAAAAAAACTTATTGCTCAAGACACAAAAAACACTTGTTAATTTTAGAGCACCAATTGAAGTATTTTGCTAGACTAAAGAAGACAAAAAAAAACAATTTCAAAGTCAAATATTTGCCAAAGGTCTTGCACCAAACTTGTTAGTAGTTGTGAAATAATACCCCTACTGCAAGCACACAAGTTAGGTAATTTTTTAGAAATCCCAAATGACTTTGTGAAATAGGGGCATTTGACAATACGTTTTTTGACAAATTCAAAGAATTGATTTTCCACAAGTTATTTTGCATCAAAATTAAATTCATAAAGAACAGACCACCTGTAGAATTTCAAGACATTTCCAGAAATGTAAGAAAATCTAAAAAGATTGTTAATTTTTTGTCAAAATTAATTTTTTTATAATTCATAAAAATTTCAAACTTGATCCAGAAAATTTGAATTTTGTACTGGGAACTCTTGATGCCATTCCCAACCTCCAAAAAAAAAATCCTACAAAAATTCCAAGCAATTTGAGAGACATATTCAAAACATTGCAAAAATCTAATTTTTAAACATCTAATTTTTCATGAATTATTTTGCATCAAAATTAAATTCATAAAGAAGAAATTTCCCGAAATGTAAGAAAACCTAAAAAATTCGCTAATTTTCTCAAAAAAAAAATAAATTTGAAAAACTTTAAAAAATCATTAAAAAAATATAAATATGCTCCAAAAAATATAAATTTTGAACTGAGCACTCTTGATACTTTCGCCAACCTGAAACCAAACTTTTATGCAAAAATTCTAAGCAGTTTTTAAGATCTGATCTAATCATTGCAAAACCCTAATTTTTAAAGATCTAATTTTTCACAAATTATTTTGCACCCAAATAAAAATCACAAAAAATAGACCCCTTGTAGAATTCTGAGAACTTTCCATAAGTGTAAGAAAATCTAAAAAATAGCTAATTTTCTTCCAAAATTATTTTTTTATGAAAAATAATAAAATAATTTATAAAAAATTCAAATATGATCCAAAAAATTGAATTTAAGATTAAACACTCCTGATATCGACTCCAACCTACAAAAAATATTTGATGCAAAAATCCCAAACCGTTTGTAACATCTGATCAAATCTCTCCAAAATCTTAATTTTGTGTCCAAAACCCTAGTTGCACAAAGTGATTCTCCAAACTATTTTATAAAACAACAATATAGGGTTAGATTAACCTGTAAAAAAATATAGATCTAACAAAAATCTATGTCCCATTGGGCATGCCAAAATGTATATGGTGAAAAATGATGATAATAAACTATTGTAAAACCATAAAGACTCAACCACAAACAGTCTAGGTCATACAATGAAATATTTACCAATACCAATAGAGATACATAAGATCATGCAAATAAACAATAACAAAACAAGATATACCATTCACATGTCTAGTAGGGTTTCAATCTCCATTTCTTCCTATATCCATTGATCTTGTTTGATATATTTTCTCTCAGATTTTATGTGTGAACAAGAGTTCAACAAAGAACGAAAATGTGGTTGATAGCTTGGTTGCAAGAAGGCTTGATTACATCATTAGGGTTGATAATGAAGAAAGCATCCTCTTATATAGAAGAAACTATAGGAAATGAAGGGACAAGATTAAGAGGTGTAAAGATAAATAGTCGACCAAGATTAAAGGGTAGGTAGATGAAATAATTAAATGATAAAGGGGGTAGGTAGTGTAGGAATTAAGAGATGAATGACATGTGTCATGGGTAGAAAAGGCTAATGAATTAATTAAATAAATAAAGATCTATTTAATTAATAGATGAAGTGAGATCAATTAAATAAATAAAATATTTATTTAATTTAAGAAAAATGACAATTTAAATGAATAAAAGTATTTATTTAAATGAGGAAAAACTTAGAAGAGGATTAATGAATTAATTAATAAAAGATTTAGGATAAAATAATTAATAAATAAAAATATTTATTTAATTAGACAAGACAATTTTAGGTGTCTACACCATGTATAAATGCTCAATAACAATTAAGCACCTTGTTACAAATAATGTTTTGTTACACACAGTATATCTACACTTGAAATTGCCTAGACTCTTCTCTGCTCACAATCTCTATCCCCTACTCATTGGTGTTTGCTATATGGTCTCTGCAGTCAATCACAGGTCTCTAATCTCTACTCTATTGTGTCCACTTTCTCTTCCCCAACTCTCTGCTATATTGGTTATCTACCTTGGCTCTCCACTCTCTGGTATTTGGTTTCTGCTTTCCACCTCTATCTTCTTTTCTCTCTGCTCTCAAGTCTCAGATCTTTGTTCTAAGGTCTATGTCCCCTATCCTATTTTTTTTTCTTCACTTGGTGTGTATTTTCTTCTGAGTTCCTCACTCCCACTATACAACCTTCTCACCTCTGTGTTTCTTGTTTATGCATTTTACACACTCTACATGTTCTTCACTACTTGCCATTTTGTAATGTAGATGTTCTAGATTTGCTTCTGTGTGCCCATTTTGTGTTCTTTATTTTGCATCCTATGTTTCACTAATAGTTTTCACTTCTTGGTTGTACCCTTTTTGTCTTCTTTGCTCTACCTTCTTAGTTCTTTATTTTCCCACTCTCTACTTTGTCTTTTAGCTGCTTCTTGTCTCCTCTACAAATCTGAACATTCTGCATACAGTCTCTTTTGCGGTGTTAGGTCTGCATTGACATCGTGTTATACACACATGCGAGAATGTCTTCTCTGCAACCTCCTCTATTTTCCACTTCTCTGTCTGCTGCAATTTTGCAGAGCTTCTATTTCTACATGTAATGCCCAAACTTTTGGGCAAAAAAGAAAACAACAATTTTTTTTTAAAACAACATAAAATACTATATATTCTATGTTAAAGGAGGGATAAATAAGTTGTCTTAACTAAAGATTAACTCAAAGATTAAAAGAATGGTTTCCTAAAGTCGATTTAATCAACTCAACCATTATAGCGTTAACATTTAAGGTAGACTAATTATACCACAAAAAGGATCGTCACAACTTAATTAATTAATTTAACTAATTTAATTAATTTCCCCTAATTAAATTCTCCAATGACTAATCAAGAGATATTAATTATCTCATATAGTATTTAATTGTTGTTGGACTATTTAAAATAATGTTATCACTTAGTTTGTTGAATTTAAATATAATTAATTGATCAATAGTAATAACATTTTTAAATTTGTCTATAAAAATTAACTAAACCAAATATAATAATAATCTAGCCAATAACCTCATATCATTGACGAAATAAATTTCCCCATCATCAAATATGAAATATTTAATATTTGTCATTAAACTACCTCCTTAACATCTAAATAATTAAATATTTATTATTCGATATTTAAAATGTCTCCTTAACTTAAATTTAATCATTATACTATTGAAATTCTCCATTAGTAAATTCTTAATAAATTTACCCAACTATGAGTATTAAATTTTTAAATAAATAATTACTCCCAATTATAATTCCTAAAGATAATCAACTAGATAAAATAATAATTTTAAATTGAATGGGAAAATCCCCATTTCAAATTTTTAAAAGGGATTTCCCTCTCTTTTTATCTTATTTCAATAATTAATGTCTTTTATGCTATAACCCTAACTAGGGTTTATTTTAATATCTTTATGACTCCCCCCTTTATTATTTTATTTTATTTTACCATAAGTCGAAATAGGGTTAGGGTTTTACTGAGCATCACTTAACACATCTTATTTTCTTTTCATTTTAATTCTACCCTAACCCGAATTTGGGTTAGGGTTTCATTAACACATTTTATTTTGTGTGTGGGTGCAGGTGAAAGATGATAGGGAAGGCCGAAGGCGGCCATGGCCAAAGGAGGCGGCGTTATGGAGGCAGGCTGAGGAAGGAGTGTGACGGAGTGGCGACGCCACTGTGTGTGTCACACGCACGGCGTGTGCCTCGGCCCACACAGTGGGGTCGCAACCACACTATGTGTGTCGCTCGCACCATGCGTGCCACGACCCACACAGTTTGGACGCGGTTGCATTGTGTGTGTCAGCACACACCCTCAGCCCACACAGTGAGGTCGCGACCTGCACTGTGTGTGCCGGCAGGCACCCTCGGCCCACATAGTGAGGTCGCAACCTGCACTATGTGTGCCGGCACGCACCTCACCCCCCGTGTGGTCCTCAAGCAAAGAAAAATAATTGTTTTTATTTTTATTTTAAATTTTTTTAATTTGGCAATGCTTAGAATGTTTTTATCGATATGCATGATAATATATATATATATATATATATATATATATATATATATATATATATATATATATATATATATATATTTATGTATATTTATATATGTAAATATATATATTAATATATACATGAATTTTGACAGCAGACTATTTCAAGGTTAAAATATGGTATAATCAGAATACTAAGGTAATAAACATTTCTTTTTATTTCTAGTTTATTCATAGTTTATTATATATATATAAACATAAATGCAGCATATGTATTATTCATTTTTTTTCTAAAGAATAAATACAATAGTTTAGATGTAAGGTTTAAAACATTAGGCATAAACTTTTTAACATATATATTTCTTTGTTTAAATTTGGTTCTTTTCAAAGTATTATAGTAGGATATTTTTAAATAACATAATAGATTAAATTCGTTTCCCATTAATACATGTAGCTAACTTTTGATTTAAATAACCATAACTAGATTTATTTACTTCCTTCTATACATGCTTTTAGAAAATGGAAAATATGACAGTAATATTTTTATTTACAGCTGCAACTAACAATTTCAAAAGTCCTCTAAATCAATAAACAATAAGATATGATGCATTATCAATATTAACTCTTAAGATATCTATTTATTTTTCCTTTGAGTTTGAACTATAGATGTAAGCAAATATTTCATTTCTATTTAAAAGCGACTACTCTATTAACATTTAGCTTTGCATTTTTTTTTCAATAGCATTAGGGAACATAATATAATATCATTTTCCATCTTTTTCAAGTAACTATATCATTAAAGAAATAATTCCAACAATGCATTGTTCTCTTTGCAAGAATATATACTTCACATTAAAATACATCTTAATTACACGGTAAAACTAATCCAAAAGTTACATTTAGTACGTCATAGTTTCTTTTATACAAATAGGTAAATAACAAAATCAAGCCTCTCATTTCTACTAAATGAGGGATTCCTAAATACATGTATTTTCTTCTGCAACTAAATACAAATAAACAATAGAATCATGTCATAGCTTCCCTTCCAATATTTTTTCCAAGAAAACTTGCAACAAAGGCTTGTAGGTTGTGACCATGGAGGCTCACCTCCCAACCTAGGCTTACAAGAAGCCACCCCCTAGCTAGGAGAACCAAGGCTAAATGGGTTACACTCAAGAATAAACACATAAGCAAGAGGAAAAACACAACACAAACACTCCCAACCCAAGGATGAATAAAGTCACTTAGTGACTATAACTTGTGGGGTGAAGGTAGACCAAATACCTAGAGGAGAAATCTGCAAGTAGGAGAACAAAATGCCATTGCAAGGCTACCAAGTAGAATAACCACAACTTCCAAACTTGTCCCAACGAATCCTTTTGTCCCCCAAGGCATACAAGGCAACAAACTCCCCTCATGACCCCCATTCCATAAACAAAACACTATGCAACAAGGGTACCGTAATCCCTTATGTATCACTCTCTTCCAAAAAGAGCCTCTACACTCTTAGGCTGTCAAACAACCCTTCACCCCAAGGCCACTCTACCCTCCCAAGGGTTAGTATGACCTTGAAACACCCAAAATAATAACATAAATACATGCAATAAAAATTCACAAGGAAGATCTCAACATCCTCCTAAGCTTACTAAGAAAACAACAATGGAAAACAACAAACAATCTTTTCAATTTTACCATACATGAGGAAGTATTCAACCAACCTTAAAACTTCAAATGGGCGAATAAAAATTTGTAGAAGAGCTGCCCAAATCCACTATCTTTTCCTTCACATGACTTAGCCAAAACTTCCCAATCCAAAAACCAATTTCTCAAGAATCTATATCTCCAAAAATGGAGAGTGGGTGAGCAAACTTCTCCCTCCCAAACGATTCCCTAAGAAGACACTCCTCACTCTTTTCAATCCTCTTGGGAAGGGTGATGGATGTTCATAGGTTGGTCTTCCCAACACCTTACAAGCTATCTATCCAAGACACCTCAAAAAGGTAAAAGAGAATGGGGAAGAGCAATAACACTCATGAGGAAGGTTGTCTAGCCTAGGAAGGATACTCAAAA
Source organism: Cryptomeria japonica (assembly GCF_030272615.1). Taxonomy (NCBI): domain Eukaryota; kingdom Viridiplantae; phylum Streptophyta; class Pinopsida; order Cupressales; family Cupressaceae; genus Cryptomeria; species Cryptomeria japonica. Next base: position 767,104,441 of record NC_081411.1, on the reverse strand, counting down.
GTTGAAATTCGACCATCTTGGAAAACTCAACTTTTGGGGGGACTAAATAGTCCCTAGGGAGTGGACACGTGGCTAAAATTGGTCTTCATCCATAAGTACATCATATGACCCATTACAAATGCCCCTAACTTGATCTTAGGAGTTAGTTTAACCCTCTAGAAACTCACCCAAAGTTTACCTACGAGTCAACCCTGAGTTGACCTTTCTAATGGCCCCCTATCCAAGACTTTCTTGGGACCATACTAGGATATTTGAAAAAAAATGCATTGATAAAATAAATTTCTTCCAAGGGACATGTCACTGCCAACTCACTTTACAACACATGTGTCAAGTGACGCCACAAAATTACACATCACTTAAATATACATGGCAATGTCCCTTTTTGGAATTAATAAATTAAACTATTTTCAAATTTAACACACATCCAACCATAAACATTTACAAATTAAAACACATTTACAAATGAGGTGTTGTCTCTCCAAATAGACAACCATTGGCTTCACAAACACACATAGGTTTAGGCTTGATTCTCCGAATAGTTTCCATGGTCACATGGATCAGTTTTCTTGCACGTTTCACTTTGCACATTAGTAATTCCAAAAATCACATATAATATCATCATATGAAAAGAATACAATTCAAAGATTTGCATATAGTTTCAATTATAATAATCAAGTTTTCAATTATCTAATAAAATCCACATGAAATAATATACTAAATGGCATCATCATAATCATCATGAAATTTAATCATTTATAAAACATGCATCCATAATTTCTAGCATCAAAATAAAACTCTGCAAATCAAAATAAATGACATAATCATATCAATGTTATCTAATCACTGGATCATATAGAATCTACATCCAGAATGCATCAAAATATAGTATCAATAATAGGTCCAACATGAAAATAATTGAAATGCTATGACAGCTTGGGGTAGGGCCTCACACTACACACCTCCTCTACCTGTCTCTTCTCAACACGCTCTCTTAACCCACTAGCTTCACTTGGTGGTAATCTTTGTACACCCAAATTTCCCTCCAAAAGGAAAAATAAAAAATAAATGTTGTTTTCATTTTATATTTTATTATGAGTTTCTATTTAAGCCCGCCCTTATTTAATTATTATTGGATTTGATTTATTATTTTCTTATTTGTGTTCATATCATTATTATCTTGTTAGTATTGATAATAGAATATATATTATATAGTTATGTACCCCTTATTTCTAATGGTTGATTTTGAGTGGGGTAAGTAAATAATATTGTTAAATAATACTTACCTCGTTTTCACGCATGGTAGGTATAATATATAGTTTATTGGAATTTTCCAATTGGCCCGTGGATTTCTAGAGTTTTAAGTTAGAATTTTTATTTAATAGAGTTGTATGTGCATTGTCGGGGTTGGCATCTGTGAAAATTTCAATTAAATCTTTCAATTTTTTATTAGATTTTGATTGGATTGTTGGAGTTTGTTTAAATATTTTGGATTGGATTCGTTGGATTTTTGGATTGCTCTTCACCTATTTTATTCTTTCCTTGGTTGCAATTTCCAAGTTGGAGCTTTCGTATCTCCTCTGCATTTTCTTATGAAAATTATTTGTGAAAAGATTGCTTTCAATGTGACTGTTTAATGATTGATTGAAGGAAATATTTTTGTTGTTTAGTTGCAATTTCAGTTTGTGGAAGATTAACTTATATTTTTTAGTTTTTATGTGAAAATTGGAAAATGGTCACTGTGATTGATTTGTCTGATTTTGGGCATTTACTAGAGGCATTTTTTTATTGCATTGAATTCGTTAGAGGTCTTTATGATGTTATCTTGATCATTACATGATCATTTTTTGCTATGATAAGAGGATTTCCGCCTTACTGTTAAGGATATTGTTCATACGTTGAGTTGCTCTAGAAAGAGGAAGAATGCATCATTGTTGAGGAATGTTTATGAGAGCTCCAATGGGATGCTATTGCCTTACTTTTGAGGATTGGAATTTCTTTTGGATTAGGCTTTGATCTCATGTTTATTCTTTGGTTCATTATTGCATTTCTTTGGTGGAGGCTCTTGCTTGGTTTTTGAGCATATGTTTCATCTTTATTTTCAGATTGTATCAATGATATTTTGACTGTGTTTATGTCATTTGTGAACCTTCATAATGTTTTTGTATTCATTTTATGGTTCATTTTGTAAGAATGTTCATTATGTTAAGAATGAGATCTTATGTTCGATTAGGTAATTGAATGACTAGATTATGTGCATTCTTGTTGTATTTGTTGGCCATTTGATGGAATTGATTAATTGTTGCATTGATGTTTTTTCATTGATACCAACACTAGTTGTTTGGATGCTTTATCGACACCCTTTTGGTCCTGGTAGGTTGATTGGTTTTTGGTTGATTTGGATCCGGTATGATCCGGTAGGCTCCAGTATAGTTTGGTGATGGAATCAGCTTGTTCATGATACTGATGCTCATATTTGGTCAGTTGGTTTTGGTCTGGTGATCGGATGCTATCCTTCTTGCTTAGAAGATTAATTTCTTGTCCAGCGAGGGTTTCACTGGCAAAGCTTTTGATGAAGACTTTTGATGAATTGCATAAGTGGTGTTGGTGCAGCTTCTGGTGGAGTTTTAGGATGTTGTTGGTGATCATGTTCGAGACTTGACAGATGGAGATCATTGTTGTAGTGTGTGGACCTATACTGGGTCTCGGTTGATCTAGGTTATGGACCAACTTTAATGTAACGTGTGGATTGGACCTCTCAATGTATTTTCGAGATATCTTATGTGTTGGATATTATTTATTTTGTCTAATGCCGACATGGTTTGTAATTATGTAATTGGTTTATTGTTTGGTGGCTGACCTAATTGTTTATGGTCAAGGGTTTGTATATATAGATGTAAGATCTCATTGTAGATCATCATGGTTATGTTAGAAGTCATGGTCAAGGAATTTAATGTGCGAATAATGTAATATCATTCAGGAAGAGGATTTGGTCGGTAATTGGAGATCGAATTAGGTTTATGTAAGAGGATTTAGTCCTCCAATATTGAGTTTAACCAGAATTGTGCTCAGGCATAGGAGATGTTATCTTTTGCAATTCAACACTTCTCTGGATTGTAGTCTGGATTTTTATGTAGTTAGTGAGGCTCCTTTTGTGATGAGCAGTGTGCTATAGGCTGTTGGCCTTCCTTAAAGTATAGGGCCCTCAATTGTAATTCACATACTTACTACAAAAATATTATTTGATTGTAGGTAGGCTTCCCACCGTGGTTTTTCCCCTTACTAGGTTTTCCATGTATAAATCTTGGTGTCATGTGGATGGATTTTATTTTATGATTATTATTTATGCTTAATTGGTTTAACTGTTATTTCGGTATTTGGTTTAAGCATTCTTGTATTAATATTTTGGGTTCTGGTATTAAAGTTTTAATTGCTAATAGTTCCTATAATCTATGACAACCGATTCACCCCCCCTCTTTCAGCTGTCTTCCAGTTATTTGAACTATCTAACAATTGGTACCAGAGCCTTGGTGCTCTCTGCTGAAAGCTTAACCACTTGAGGAAGATCCTATGGTGTCTAACAGTTCAAGTTCATTCAGTTCTTCTGGAGCTATCTTTCAAAGGGATATTCCGAGGCTTGATGGAACAAATTACATAGTATGGAATAATCGGATGGAGACTCATTTGAGATGTCTTGGCAAGGAGATTTAGGAGGTCACACAAAATGGTGTCACACCCTATAATCTGGGATCTGACAATCCTCCTCCGACAAACCTAGAAAAGGAGATTGAGAATGATTGTAGAGCAAGAGAATCCCTCTTGTGTGCACTTTCTGATCAACAAAAAATGGGATTAACCAACAAATCATATGGAAAGGCTATGAGGGATAAGTTGGAGACTCTTAATGAAGGTGACCCTATAGTAAAGATTGCTAAACTTTATGGTTACCGGGTGAGATATGAAAACCTGAAGATGGAAGAAGATGAATGGATTACTATATTCATGGAAAGGGTAAATGAGATTGTTATGGGAATTCAATGTTGTGGTGGAACTCTGAGTGAAGATGAAATTGTTTCTAAAGTCCTGAAAGCCCTACCACTGACTTACAAAATGAAGGCTACTGCTATTAATGAGTTAAGAACAATGGCTAATACATCTATCAATAGAGATACTTTGGTTGGGAAATTATCTTCTTTTGAGCTTGAAGAATTTGGACCTTCTGGAGCTGTGAAGTCTGAACCTGCTTTTCATGCATCTACATCTACATCTACAACCGATAAGCAAGACTAGAAATATTTATATGCAAAGGAATTAGAAGATATGAAGAGAGAAGATTATGAGTTTGAGAAACTTGAAGCATTATTTGCTAGAAGAATACCTAAAAGACCAGTAGGAAGTAATTATGAAGGAAAAACACCTTTCAAAATGTTTTGTATGTAATAAGATTGGTCATTTTGCATCTAGATGTCCTGAAAGGAATTCAAGATTTGAAGAAAGAGTTAGAAGATAATTTAAACCTAACCCTGGATATCAGAACAAGTATAAGTTCAAGAAAAACAAAGACAAATCATGCTACATAGCGGATGAGGAAGGCATTATTGATTCTAATGATGAACTAGCAGAAGACTTTGCCAGTGGTTTTGAAAATGGGAAGGAATGGGTGTTCCTGCCTATCAAGGAAGATGATCTGGCACTATAAGAGAATGTACCTGAAGAGAATGCACTTGCTACTAAAATTGAAGACAAGGATGAATGGGTAATTGACAACGGTTGTTCACATCATATGATTGGAAATAAAGGGAAGTTTCTATCTTTGCAAGAATTTGATGGTGGTCTAGTTAGATTTGGAGATGACAAAGCATGTATGGTCAAAGGAAAAGGAACTATATCATTAGATGGTAAGAACAATACTAACATTTTTTTATTATGTTTAAGGTTTAAGACATAATCTTTTGAGTGTAAGACAATTCATAGATAAGGGATTTCAATTATAGTTCAAGGATGGAAAATGCAAAATCATTAACAGATCTAGCTTGGAGATTGCAACCGGTCCACAAACAAAAGGTAATATATTTCATTTGAACTCTGGTGAGAAGACATGTTTGATTACACAGATTGATGAGAGTTGGCTATGGCATAAAAGGTCGTGTCATGTGAATTTTGATTGCATTATGAAGATCAGTTCAACTAAGGTAGTTAGGGATATACCTAAGATTATGAAGCCCTATAATCTGATATGTAAAGAATGTCAAATGGGTAAATAGGTCGGAACCTCTTTTAGGAGTATACAAGATAAATCAAATTATGTTATTGATCTTATTCATACTAATTTGTGTGGACCTGCTAGAGTTAAAAGTTTTCAAGGTGATAGATTTTTCATGCTAATCATTGATGATTATTCTAGAATGTTGTGGGTTACTTTTCTAAAAGAAAAATTAGAAGCATTTGAAAAGTTTAAAATCTTTAAGGATAAAGTGGAAATGGAGATAGGATTGAAGATTAAATGTTTGAGGTCAGATCATGGTGGAGAATTCACATCTCGTGTGTTTAATAACTTTTGTGAGAAGCATGGTATAAGAAGACAATTTTCTGCTCACCAGACACCTCAATAGAATGGAGTTGTGGAAAGGAAGAACAAAACTATCTTGGATGTTGCTCGAACAATGATGATTGATGGTAGTCTACCTCATATCTACTAGAGAGAAGCAGTGAGCACAACAATTTATACATTCAATAGAGTACACATCAAAGGAGAAACGGGTAAGACACCTTATGAATTATGGTTTGGCAATACACCTATAGTTAAGTATTTCAGAATTTTTGGTAGTAAATGTTATATCGGGAGAGATGATATCATTGAAAAATTTAATCCTAGATGTGATGAAAGCTTATTTATTGGTTATTCTAATGAAAGAAAAGCATATAGATTTTATAACAAGACATTGTAGAGAATTGTGGAGAGTGCTAATGTCAAAGTAGATGAGTTGAACAGAAGTCAAATCAGAGTTTATGAGAAGGAACCGATAGTGGAAATGATTCTATCTGAACCGATAGAACCTTTACCAGAACAGAGTGTTGAACCAATTACTCTAGCACTATTAGAGAATTCTACAGTAACTAAAGAACAGGGATGAGGAATAGAAAGTCAGAAGACTCCTAGGTATGTGAGATTGAATCATTCAGAAAATCAGATCATTGGGGATAAGAGAAATGGAGTGATAACAAGAAGAAGACTGACAACTAATGAGGTATATTTAATTTCACAAGTTGAACTGGTATCTGTAATTGAGGCATGTAAAGATGAATATTGGTTGAAAGCTATGGAAGAAGAATTAGATCAGATTGAGAAAAAAAACACATGGACCTTGGTTCCCCAACCTAAAAATGAAAATATTATTGGAACTAAATGGGTTTTTAGGAATAAATTGAATGAGGATGGTAAAGATATAAGTAATAAGGCTAGATTGGTTTGTAAAGGATATTCTCAGAAGGAAGGAATTGATTATGGAGAAATTTTTGCACTAGTAGCTAGGATTGAAGCTGTAAGATTATTTCTTGCCTATGCTGCTTATAAAAACTACAAGGTTTATCAGATGGATGTTAAATGTGCATTTTTGAATGGGGATCTTGATGAGGAAGTTTATATTGAACAAACTGATGGTTTTTCACTATCAGATGATACAAATATGGTTTGCAGGTTAAGGAAAACTTTATATGGATTGAAACAAGCACCTAGAGCTTGGTATGCAAGATTGGATAAATATCTTTTGAAGCTTGGTTTTACTAAAGCCGGTGTTGATAGTAATTTACATTATAAGATCACTGATGATGATATACTGACTATTGAAGTATTTGTTGATGACTTTATTTTTGGACGGGAAGATAAGTTATGCATAGAATTTTCTAAGAATGTGGAGAAAGAATTTGAGATGTTTATGATTGGTGAAATGAAATTTTTCTTAGGTTTGCAGATTACTTAGACTGACAAAGGTATTTTTATCTGTCAAACTAAATATGCTAAGGAATTATTGAAGAAATTTGGTATGGGAGATTCTAAACCGGTAAGTACTCCTATGGTTACAAGTGAGAAATTGACAAGAAAAGATATTTCTGCACCGGTAAATCCTACAAGATACAAATCTATGATTGGAAGTTTTCTCTATTTGACTCAGACTAGGCCTGACATTATGAATGTTATTTGTATTGTTTCAATATTTCAGAGTGATCTTAGAGAAAATCATGAGATTGCGGTGAAAAGGATTTTTAGATACTTGCAAGGTACATCAGAATATGGCTTGTGGTATCCTAAGAATGACAACTTTGCTTTATGCGCATATACAGATGTTGATTGGGATGGAGATGTTGATGATCGGAAAAACATGTCTGGTGGAGCTTTCTTTCTTGGAAAGAAGTTGGTTTCATAGATTAGCAAGAAACAGTCATGCACTTCTTTATCTACTGCTGAAGCTGAGTATGTTGTTGTTGCTACTAACTATACACAAGTTTTATGGATGAAGCAAATGTTGAAGGATATAAAGGTGGATTGTGATGCACTGGTAGTTATTCACTATGATAACTCTACTACTATTGATATATCAAAGAATTCAGCATTTCATTCTAAAAGAAAGCACATATCTATAAAGAATAACTTTTTGAAAGAAAAGGTGGAAGCAAATAAAGTTAGACTGGTTTATGTGAACACTAAAGTTCATATTGCAAATATTTTCACTAAACCTTTGCCCAAAGAATCATTTGAGTACTTGAGAGATGGATTGGGAGTTTTTGTCCCTCCGATAGAGTCTTGATTGATGTGGTTTGGCATCAATCCAACATGCACTATTAGAGATACTTGTTGATGACTGTTTTGACACACTCGCCAACAGTCAGGTAGCCAATGTGAACACTCACCACCTCTCCTGAAAAGCAATAAGTTTTGGGGAACTAATCACTCAAAGGTCTCTATAGTCGGGTCTCGACGATGATGGGAATCCTAATGGTTGATGTGGTTGTACCTGTTAAGGGGCCTACTGTTAAAACTAAATCCCACTCGTCGTTAATAACTTAACTTCCTTTTTTCTTTGTATTTTTATGGTTTTAAGATTCTTCTGGAAATAAATTGCAAGAGGTAGGGAAACAAGAAAATAACAGTGAAACCAATTCAATGACAACTTAACGAACTACTCAATTAGTACCCTGCAATCCAAAAATCATCAAATATTATCCAAATCAGCATTCAATAACGAACCTCCAATAAACCTGCAAATTCAGCAACTTCACAGACTCATGGAAAGAATATCACCAAATTATTGTCTATCCCAGTAATTCTCATACACCACTTATGTACGCAATATGATTCATAAAGAAATAAACAGAAGATTAGAACACGTTGTTGATTTCAAACAATAGACATTACTAGATTACAAAGAACAAACTCGTAGAACATATGCATAGATCAGGCAATCTATAAGTTGTTCCTTATATTAATTTCAAAGAATGTATAACAAAAATAACTCAAGTTTATAACAATCTGAAAGAATGATCTAAAATTTCTAAGTGGGCCTCAAATCATCAATTTGTGGACCCTTAAAAATGAATCAAACTCCTCAATTTATAGAGTTTTCTACCCTACTTTATAGGAAATAAACCTAATCTAAATTAAGAAATCAAAAGCTAGGAGTTGTAGTTAATTTGCAAATTTCTGCCTCTAGACTCTAGTTAACTACTACGAAACGAAGCTTAGGTGAGCACTACAAAGACCATACTATATGAGCCAGGTTTTCGTAGTCATGCAGAATTTTGTTCAAAACTGGAACACAAGTTGGAGATGTAGTCGGAGTACCAATGGGGAAGTCATGCAAAATCTTTTCTCAAAAGCCCTGCTATCTTTAACAACTATGTGTTTATCTTCTACTTCTTTTTATAGGACTTATAATTATTAATGATGCATGCAACTACCTCGACAATAGGATCAACAACATGCTTGATTATGAATTTATACTTTTTCAAAACTTCCTCTTCATTCTTCCTTTTCTTCTCTAACTCCGCCACTATCTCTACAGCTTGTTGACATTGTATAATCAAATGTGTATATCTATCCATTAATGTAACATTAAATTGAGCTGAAGGTCCCAAATGATGGGCCTCATATGCATCCCACTAACTAAGTACTTCCTCTTCTTCCATAATTCCTGTATCGGTTATCCCTAGCCCAAAAAATCTGAGTGTCTTACAAAATCTTCATATTTTAATACCATTTTGACGAGGGAAACTCGAATGTCTACTACGTCCTTCACATACTACTAAATCATTTCCATCTTCAACTCCAAAATGCATGTGTAAGACCGCAAATTCTTACAACTGTCTCCACCCAAGAGGTCCTCCTCTATGATTACTTCCTCGTGTAGGTGAAAAACCTTACTTAATACCCAAAACTATTTGCTAAACATGTTGAGCTTCCGCTCCCATTGGTGAGAGAAAGAAGCTAATTCTCCTCCTACCTGTATTGCCTCCTTGTATTCCTCATGCTATTTTGCAAAAATAATCTAATTTTTGAGGTATTTATCTGGCCCCATGATTTTGTTGTGGCAGCCACCTATCTTACCTCTAGCAATGCTTTTACCTCTCCCTCTAGGAGTGATGAGGTTGAAGGTAGATTATCATTTTTGCAACTATCTAGAGGCTTGCCAATTTCTACCAACAACTGCTTATACTGCTCTAGATGTGCTTTAACCTCTGCATGGGAGATATATTCCTTCTCCATTCATCCCCTGATGACACTGGTAGTCAGTTCCAAAGTATCTAACTCTCCCCACTTTGTCTGCTTACCCAATTTTACCTGGGACATTTGGTACTTTGGGGAGCTTTGACCTTCTTCCTACAGAAGAACGACCACATCCGCAACCACTTCACCGGAACCTCTTCTTGACAGATGATGCACAGTCTTAGATTTCTTAACTTTCCTTGGTTCCTCTGTGATTGCTTGTTGTAGTGTAACCTTTGGTAACACTACTTTCCTCTTCTTTCTCTCGAAGGTGAATTCCAACCATTGTGGCACATCCTTGTCTTTATCGCCTTTGTGAGCCACTATGTTGGTGGTCATAATGTGCAAATCCGACTATTTCTCTGCTTCATCTTTCTCTTCTGCTCCTGTGTGCTTAGGACCTTGAGGTGAAGCAGTTTGGTGAGCAAGACCAGACTGGAGAGCTATATCAATGTTTAACTATAGTTGCTTGTGCAACTCTCCCAACCTATCACTGACCTCCTCCCCAAATGCCCTGCCATCTTTATCCATTTCTCTCATACCTCGCCCAACAGCTATATCTTTCAAGAGATCCTCTTGGTCCAAAGGGGTTAAGATTAATCTTTCATTCAACAAATCTTCGGACTCATTTCATTCTTTCTCCCCTCCAAGTGGTTGTTGTTCCTGAGGTTGTTCCTCCTCTTGCTAAGAGTTTGTTTCAATATTATGGATACTCACAGTTTCCGTGGTAGGCCTAAATGCCTATGTCCTAGGAGGCATTGTTGTTATATGAGCTGGTAGTGGCATAGAGAGAGTAGTAACTAGGGCTTGTGTTGCAGCTGTAGATGGAGGTTGAGTGGGTGCACCTTCATCTATCTTTCCTTGTTCTTCTTCCTCTTGAGCATTGTATCCTAGAGTTTTCCCAATTACTTTTCTCATAGGAAGAACCTATGCTAGTGGCACAACACCGAACCCTTCTCTCACTCCAAAGTCTTCATCCTTTTTTAATAGTTCCAATTTTCTCATTTGCTCATGAAGCTTCTTCATCAATACATCAGTACTTTCTTCAGGCTCAACTGCTTCATCTGGATCAATGGGCACATTCTTCCTATATCTAGACCTTATTTTGTGAGCATACTCCTTATAACCCCTTGATTGAGGCACACCTGAGGTGGATTCCTTCTGCTTCCCTTTTGAAGTTCCCTCAAACTAAGCCACTATCTAGTCGTATTGATTAATGCTTGTGTTACTCATTCTATACCTGAATCTTTATGTGTTGACCACCTTATAGGAGAGAGAGGCATTTTGTCATTTTCTTGTTCTTTATATATAGGGTCTAATAGTTCTCCATCATCCCTCATCTCTTTGAGGAGATTGGTTTCTATTTGAAAATCCCTAATCTGCGGCACTAACAGTCTATAATAATTATTTTCTCTCACCTCAAAATTATCCTGGACGTTCACCCAAAAGTCTTCCAATCTAGGCTTGTGCCCCTCATATGCCTTAGGCATGGTTTGTTTGAGCTTTCCATAGGGATCATAATACTCCCTTGCATAATCAAATTCTTTAAGATTTAGATCTTGGAGCTCCTCTGCAATCTTTGCTACCTGAATTTTTGAATAAGAAAAATATTGAATGGAAACTAAGAAGTCTATCCCTGCCTTGTGTTTCAATGGTAACAGGGATTGGAGGCCAAACATTTGCCTGACACACTCTAACAAAATGATGCGGTCATTGGAATATCGTGGCAATAGCATCGGGTTCCCTGTGAACCCACTAACCCTAATGTATGTAGAATGTTGGTTTTGGATGAACCAACATGCCCATTCTTAGATGATCACCATTGCTTCAAGGCTTATTTTGTATCCAAAATCACCTATGAGCTTGATGACAACATGGAAGAGGAAGGCATCATTGATTCTCTTGAAGTGAGCCTTCACATTATCTAGAGGGAGTTGTGAGTAATACTCCCAAACTTTCTTCTACCCTTCCTCATCTCCTAGTTGGCCTTCTACCTGTAATCCTAGGAACTTACCTGCTCCGACAGCGACCCAAATAACATAGAAAGTGAAAAAGAACTTCTTCGTTTGATATACTACCATCATCTATTTATGGATGTTGTCAGAGAGGATTTGGACCAGTCAATGTATTTCTTCCCTATGAGGATGGTGGTCATGAACTAGAACATCCAGGGATGGAAATGCCTGCAATCTAGCTTGCCAAAGGTCTTTCTCAACATGATGATCAAATCTCTCTATGGTTCCCTAAAGTCTGCTCTCATCACATCTGTGGCTTTTAGCCCTATTTTTCTCTCTTCCTCTAACTAGTTTTCATTCATGTGTCTCTTATTTGAAGTTATATTATTGTTTCATACCCTGAGGGCTTCTTCTTTAGTAGTTAGGAGTACTTCATCTCTTGCAGGGATGAAAAACACAAATCCTAGCATATCTGCAGACAAGTCGATTACCGTCCTACCTTGAGCATTCGTACACTTTTTTGTATCTGCATCGTAAAACTGTGCAATATTCATGATAAACTCAAGAGATTGGACTAACTGTGGGAAGATGGTTGCCTCCACCAAGCTTGATCTCTTGATCCTTCTCAGTGGGGCCTCTGGCCTTGGTCATTCCAATTGTGTTTTAATATCCTCTATCTCAATATTCCCTACCTCTGTGTCTGTTACCCACTTAATCTGGTCATCCAGCTTTGACACATACACTTGTCCTTGATATTGATAATTCATTGTCATGGGAAGTTTGTCTATCTCCTTGCCTCTCTTGTTGAAAATTGGGCCCATCTAAACACTTTAATCTGGAAGAAAGAATCAAGAATTAGTCCACTACATAGATAAAAAGATTAATAACATCATCCACCTTGGGACTCTGGGGTAGATAATTCCCTTATAAGACAAGTGACCTCGAAACTCCAAGGTTTCGAGGTGGAGAAGTTTGAAACACAAACTCCGAAACTCTGGAGTTTCAAGGTTCTAGGGTGGATAAACTTAACAGAGTCCGAACTTCGAGGTTCTGGGGCAGATGGAAAAAGTTAACTTCGGAACCTCGGGGTTCCGGGGTAGATCAACAGGGCATCCAGAAGATATTCTGAAACTCCGGGGATCCGGGGTTAAACATAGTGACCCAATAAGAAAGGACCTTGGGACTTCGGGGTTCTGAGGTTCCGAGATCTGGGGTATTTCACTCCGAAAATTACAAGCTGATATGGAACTTTGTGGATCCGAGGTTTTGGGATAAAAAGATATGACCAAAGGAAACAACCTCGAGACTCCGGGGTTCAGGAGTCCTGAGGTGAAGGAAAACTACCCAGCCCGGAACTCCGAGGATCTGAGGTTCCGGGGTTGGGAAAACTAGGGCATGTGGAAAAATGCAAAAAATGAGAAAAAAACCCTAAAAGAAAATCAAAACAAAAAATAAGATCTAAACACAAAATCACGAGGGAGAAAAAATTCATCAACCTGGTGAGAAAAACATGCAAGACACTCGGCAACACGGGGGCGCGAAGTCGAGAGGTCGCAGCTAGGAGCTATGAGAAACTTGAGTCCACAAATGAAGTTATAAAAGTTCATTCCTCTTATTTATACCCCCCAAACCTCGTCTGTACGATTGCCTTAAACAAGACCTCAGGACTCTGGGGTTCCGGGGTTCTGAGGTGACAAACAAAAGAAAACAAGCAAAAGACCTCAGGACTTCGGTGATCTGATTAAGGATCTATGACTGATTGCATAAAAATGCTAACGTTACAATGCTTAACAAATTGAAATTAGCATGTACATAAATGTTTAATTACAAATAAATTGAAGTGATGAAATAAAAAAATTAGAGAGAAAGAGAAAGGAGACAAACAATAGGAGTTGATTATGGAGTTCACCACAAGGTGATTATGTCTTTGGGTCTGCCCAACTGGGTGAGACCGATCCAATTATGCTCCAAAAATGAGTTTACAAAGAGTTACAAAGTCACTCCTATCCGCACAACACCACTTTTCGAAGTGAGTGAAGTACCAAAATCCACAATAGCTTCCTCTTGCTTCACCACTTGCAAATTACAAAAAAAACTTAGAAAACACTTAACCAAAATTTCTTCTCCAATCTCTTGACTAATTTCCCAAATTCACTTACAAAAATTATCCCCCTCCAAATGTCCAACATACCTCCTTTTATACAAATTTATTTGCTAATATGAACTAAAACCATATTATTTGTAAATATACCCATATCTCCATTTATAACTAAAAATCTTTAGGAAATTCCCTAATAATCCATTGGGAAAAATTATAAACCCCTCATAATAGTTTTAATATTTATTCTCAAATATGGGACTAACAATATCCCCCCAAAATAATCCCAATCCATTAAAAAGATTTAGTAATCTTTTAATATTTAATTTAAGCCCTTAAATTATCATAATTTCAAACTTCCATAGTTTTTTTCCTTAAGAAAAATCTGAGGGTTGTTTGTTATAAATTAGTTGGGATTCAAATATAGCATTTGCTAAAAATGAGGTTTGACGTGCATCCACATTATGGAGGGGTGGCTTGGGCCCACCATCTCCCTCATTATTATTTTTTAATTAAGTTGGGTGGTGTTTTCACATATAATAAATGCCAACTCATTTGCCATGTTTCCATAATTAGTTAGTTGAAGATGCCATGTCACCTGCTCTTCTAAAACAACATGATGATGTCATGTTGACGTCACTGGTCAACTTGATCAACCCAACTTTGACCAGCGATAACTTTTGCGTACAATCTCTGATTTCGATGAAACAAACATCATCGGAATCATCTCGATGAGACCTTCGAGATGATACCAACTTTGACCAATTTTGAAAAGGTCAATCTTTCACCTTTTTTTTAATGGCCTCTATACCTGGTTTGACCCAAACTTTGACTAAGCACCATTCCCACATACAGACCCTGTTTCACGCGAAATGAGTTGCGTTGGAGTCGGTATTCCAAAATCTTTGTGATGGAACAAAATATGGAGCATGTGGAAAACTTAAAAATTTACTGACAAAGATCCCCCGGATCATTTGGGGTTTCGGGATTCTGAGGTAAAAAAGACACAAAAGACCTCGAGAATTCGAGGTTCTGGGTTTTCATTGTAAAAAGGAACAAAACGACCTCAGGAATCCAGGGTTCTAGGGTTGAAAGACAAGACAACCTCAGGACTTTGGGGTTCCGGGGTTCTGAGGTTGTAAGACAAAACAACACAAGAAGAACTCAGGACTTCAGGACTCTGAAGTTCTAAGGCTTCAACAAAAGGACAAGGCATGACTTTGGGACTCCAGGGATCTGGGGTTCTGAAGTTGTAAACAAGAAAACAAACACCTACCTCAGAACTCTGAGATTCCATAGTAGGACAAAGAAAAAACAAAGAGAGGAGACCTCAGAACTTTGGGGTTCCGAGGTTTCCGAGCAAAGCTACAAGAACAAAGCAACTAGAAACAAAAAAGGGGGACCCATATTTTCAATAGAAAGAAACTAATGGGGGTTAGGTATGCAAGGCATAACAATCTATTCATTTCGGTACTGATGTGAGATGCTACTGCTCAAGGGGAGTAGTCAGCTTTAGGATTCATTTGTTTATGTTTTTATTTTGGTATTTTTGTTAGATTTATGGCATTGATGTCAAAGGGGGAGAGATATTGATGTGAAAAAAGACAAAGAAAGAAAAAGAAAAAGAAAAATTCAAAGGGGGAGAGATGTGAATAAGAAAAGAAATGGGAGAGATATTGACATTTAGAGCTATATGCAGGAGATTGTTGGCTATCTTCCATTGGTGGAGACTTGTTTTGCATTTCTTGGTACTTTGATGTTTTTTCACATCTAGTGTTGCCATCAATGTCAAAGGGGGAGATTGTTGGCCATTTGATGGAATTGATTATGTGTTGCATTGATATTTTGTCATTGATGCCAACACTAGTTGTTTGGATGCTTTACTGGCACCCTTTTGGTTCTGGTAGGTTGAGTTGTTTCTGGTTGATTTGGATTCGGCATGATCCTATAGGCTTCGATATAGTTTGGTGATGGAATCGGCTTGTTCATGATACTCATGCTCATATTTGGTCAGTTGGTTTTGGTCTGGTGTTCGGATGCTATCCTGTTTGCTTAGAAGCTTAGTTTCTTGTTTCGGTGAGGGTTTCAACGACAGATCTTTTGATGAAGATCTTTGATGAATTGCATAAGTGGTGTTGGTGCATCTTTTGGAGGAGTTTCAAGATGTTGTAGGTGATCATGTTTGAGACTTGGAGGATTTAGATCATTGTTGTAGCATGTGGACCTATACTAGGTCCCGGTTGATCTAGGTTATGGACCAACTTTGATGTAACGTGTGGATTGGACCTCTCAATGTATTTTTGGGATGTCTTATGTGTTGGATATTATTTCTTTGGTCTAAGGATGACATGGTTTGTAATTATGTAATTGGTTTATTGTCTAGTGGCCAACTTAATTGTTTATGGTTGAGGGTTTGTATATATAGATGTAAGATCTCATTCTAGATCATCATGGTTATGTTAGAGGTCATGGTCAAGGAATGTAATGTGCGAATAATGTAATATCATTCAGGTAGAGGATTTGGTCGATCATTGGAGATCAAATTGGGTTTATGTAAGAGGATTTAGTCCTTCGGTATTGAGCTTAACTGGAACTGTACTCAGGCATAGAAGATGCTATCTTTTGCAGTTCAACACTTCTACGGAGTGTAGTCTAGATTTCTATGTAGTCAGTGAGGCTCTTTTTGTGATGAGCAGTGTGCTCTAGGCTGTTGGCCTTCCTGCAAGTGTAGGCCCCTCAATTTTAATTCACATACTTACTGCAAAATTATTATCTGACTGTGGGTAGGCTTCCCACCATGGTTTTTCCCCTTACCAGGTTTTCCACGTATAAATTTTGGTGTCATGTGGATGGCTTTTATTCTGTGATTATTATTTATGCTTAATTGGTTTAACTGCTATTTCGATATTTGGTTTAAGCATTCTGATATTAATGTTTTGGGTTCCGATATTAAATTTTTAATTGCTAATAGTTTTGGTAATCTATGACAACTGATTCACACCCCCCCCCCCCCCAAGTTGTCTCTGGTTATTTGAACTATCTAACAATTGGTATCAGAGCCTTGATCCTCTCTGCAAAAAGCTTAAAATTTCTAACTATCATATCTTTCAATAAGGACTTGAAATTTCTAACTGCATTTGTAATGTTAGGAGACCTCATGAAAGGTTGAATTTGCATATCTTATAAAACGATGTAAGTAGTTGCATGGTACGATAAATGTGGTATGTCTGGAAAATTCAAATTGTTCATGTATAATTTTTGTGTGCATACATTAATTGTTTGGTAGTGTTATTCCTTCCTCTTCTCTCCATTTAGGTAAAAGACTCACAGTGCTTAAGAGTTTATTGATATTAAGAAGAAGAATTGAATACTCATTGATGAAATATGGTATTGCATATATTAAAAGAAAATTTTGGATAGAATAAAATTTTCTTTGAAGATTGAGATTTGTGCATTTCATCCATGATTTTCATTTTAAATATGAGTTAGTTAAATAGAATATCTCTTGCATGAATAATGTAAATTTTTTAACGAAATAGTAGGATAAAAGACCATGTTATAGTATAAATGTTGAATAAAGTAAAATTTGCACATTGCATGTATAGTATAGGAAAATTAGGAAATTATATCATTATGCCTTTACTTGGTTTGGTAAGATAAAAGCCTTAGATTTGTGAAAGAGTTGTGTTGTTCGATTGAATGGATAGATCAAAGAAAGATGCTATCTCTTTACCTTATTTTAATTTTAAGGAAGTACTTGCTCAATGAATTCTAGTATAATGGATCGATAATGAATTGAATGAAGTTGTAATGTGTTCCTAAACGACAATTTTCCTTGAAATGTTAGAAATATTTAGTTTACGAATAAATATAGTTAAGCATTTATGGAAGCGAGTTTGAATGGAATAATGTAAGCATGTATTTGAATTTGTGTGACATTTAATGGGAAGTGGATATAAAGTAGATATAAGTGAGGCTATGATACCTAGTTTCATGCTTAATATAAATAAATTGACTGGTTAATGGTGTTTTAAGGAAATGATCATAGGAGATAGGAGTAGGAGTAATAAAAGTTTGATATTAAATTTTGTTGAATATAAAGTAATGAGATCTATTTATTATGAGTAAATTTACTTGTGTGAATATATGAATTATTAAATTGTTTAATGACATCATGTAGGACATTCTAATCATCAGTATGCTAATTATTGTGCTCTAAGAGAAATGGTGCATGTTATAGTATATCATGAAGTTATAACATCTGTTTCTATTATAACTTGGTTAATGTGGTCATTTCATAGATGGGATATCTTGAACAATAGTCATGATATCAGTATATTTCTTGTGTGTATACAAGACACTTTATCTCTTCCTAGAATATGTCTCCTCTCTTAAAGGAAAATTGTCTAAAATTTTGTAAAGATTGCATTGCATTAAAAATGATAAAAGGAATATGGATATATAGATAAATTTATGGTCTCAAAATGTCTTGTGTGTGTGCTCTCTACCACATTCAGGGCATTGTATCCCTGGATGTTGTGTAGTAGTTACTCCCTTTGGTGTGACTGATATTGGTCACCTCGTGATGTGGATTTGGATGAGTTGGCTATGCTGCCTTGAGTTATTTGTGATTTGTGTGAAGCATCATTGGAGTTAATTTGATTTTTGGATTTCCTTATTCTTTTCTCATCTATTTTGTTCTTTATGGTGGCACTTGTTACATTTTATTTCTTTTTGATTTTGTCGGCAACTTTTCATGATTTAATGTTGGATTTGATGATCTTTTTATTTTTGGACTTTCTCTTATGTTGTCTTTGTTATTGTCTTTTGTGATCATTTTGTATGTTGAGTCTTGTGGGCCCTCATTTTGTGTGAAGTATTGTCTCTATCATGTTCATTTTGAACCTCTGATGGTGCGAGCAAGGGAGGACACCACAGAGAAGTGCATTAGACTTAGTGAACAATTAGATAATATTGATATTACTTAAGTAAATAAAATATGTGTATAGAGTAAAATGAATTGGTAGCTTCTTAGACCTTATGAAAAGTTAGATAGAAGTACATTCAAATTTGAGGAATTTGTAATATATGAGTTAGATAAATGCAAAAAGGAACTATTGAATTCATATCTTCAATGAGTGCTTATGTATATATATCATGTAAAATTATTGGATTAGAGTGCCTTAGAAGGATTTAATTAGGTGAATGATGCATTGAGTGTTTGTATTAGAGGAGCGTAGCGTAAGTGTGGTAGAGACTTAGAAATTTGAATACTGTAAATCTTATTTTCACTTGAGATTATAGGATATAGATTTCTTGTAATTGTTAGATTCTTTTAATTGTATTTGGTCTTGAATGAAGCTATTCAAAATTTCCTCATATAGGTGTTAATGACATGTGGTTTTTTTAATATTATAAGGATATGCCTATGAGTAAGATGTTGTGTAAAATGTACATATTGTTGAAATCCAATAAAATTGAGAGAGGAGGGGTTGAATCAGTGTTATACCAGATGAATTAATTTTAGCCTTATTAAAACATGCATACACCAACCAGTATACCGGTACATACAGAATTGAAAGAAGTAAAACAACCAATAAGCCAATCAAATAAATGAGAATCATAACACACAGAATTATACGTGGAAAACCTCAAAGAGGAAAAACCACAGTGGGATTTGTGACCTACAATATCAATCCACTGGCCATATGAAGAGATATTACAAAATATAAGGGGCCTACACTTGCAGGAAGGCTTACAACCTAGAGCACACTGATCAGTCACAAATGGAGCCTCACTGACTACACATAAATCCAGACTACAATCTGGAGAAGTGTTGAACTACTAAGACAACATCTTCTATGCTAGAATACAGTTCCAGTTTAAACTCTGTCTGTTCTGGTCTGAAACCCTAAACCCTCTACCAGAATAACCCTTACATAAATATCCTCACATAAATAATCTCTCTGATATATTTCACATCATATTACATTCACATATCCATCACCACATCTATATCAAAATGATCTAATCCAACTAACCTATATATCCTATACAACTTATCATGCCTTATGTCAGCTTACAAAGATAATTACAATATCAAATTATATGTCGGCTAGATAACATAAATACATGAATATAAAAAAAAATTGCCGATGCCAAATCCAAGAGATGTCGACCTCCAATATCGATAACCATATTCTAAACCATGTCATCCTGCATTGTCGGTAACCAAAGAAATCCTTTTGTCTTGTCGGTGCTGGTGTCGGTGTTGGTGTAGTGTCTTGTGAAGTGCCTGTCGATACACAACTGAACCAAAACATGAAGTCGGAACAAAATACCATGTTGCCATCAATGACAACATAGTGAAACCAACCAATTGAGTGTCAATTGCCAACAATCTCCCCCTTTGGCATTGATGGCAACACTCATGTGAAAAATGGTGAAGGTTTTATCTATCGGTTCCAGCATGCCTGCTCCCCCTAAGCTAAATATTCATCAATGCAAAATACCCCATACTCCCATATCTCCATATATCCATATCTTCATATCTCCCACTAATATATACAACTCCTATTCTTTTTACTTCTCTTTTCTTTTTCACATCTATATAACTCCCCCTTTGACATCAATGCCATCAAAAATTCTAAAAAGAATGTCAAAGATCCAAAAATAACTGTACAATGAATATCCCAAAAATATCTTACCGGAGCTTAACAAATTTCAAAATTTTTGGATAAGCCTTCTCCAATAGCTCAAGATAAGTATCCCAACTAGTTTTGAAAGTGTCAGAAATAGATACAAGTCCATTTAGTATATGTGCAAATGACTCTTTCTCTCTTACCTTTGTCGGTGTAGGCTTTCCAACCATATCCATGCATTCTTTCTTATATACACTGAGTGAATCCAACTGGGGACTCACCAAGCCTCTCAGACTTATGGCCCTTCTAATGATTTTGTCTCTTTCCTTCTCAAGAACAGAAATTTGGGCTTCCAAAATCAAAATTTGACCATCAATGGATGTAGTCAATGAAGTCAATCCATCAAAAGAATTAGCTATATTTGCAATTTTATCCTAAAATTCTTTTATCTTTTTATCCACATTAACTATAAGTATATCTGTGTTACAATATACCCTATAAATATTTTTACACTGCTTCAAAGAATTATCCATCAGTTTCATCTTTTCACTAATCTTCTTTTTCTCAGATTCAATCATCTGATCGAATGCAACTCTTTTATTCTGAGTGAACCTCTCTAGTGCTTTCCAGTTTTTAATCTGCTGCAAGGATTGAAAATCCTTTGAAATGTGCTCAATAATTGTTTGAAGCTTATGAAATGGGCTCGCTTCTTTGTCAATCTTGCATTCTAATACTAGTTTGTGTAAAACAGTGATTGACTGATCAATAATCCCTTTATCTATAGATCCCTCCTTCATTAATTTTTGTGGTGCCATCATCATGAGTTCAGTAGGAGTCATCTTGGTTATGTTTTTCCTTACAACCTGCGAGGTATCAATTGAAAACAATGATGGACCAACTACTGGTTCTCTGTCGGTTTCCCCTTTCTTCTCCTTTGATGATTTGTCCTTTATAGCTTCCTCACTTGCACCAGTGGCTTTGCCACTTGGTGCAGTCTTTGCAACTATTGGTTCCTTTGTAGGAAATATAACCTCAACCTGTACATTTGTATCTGGAGGACTGTAATCCTCAATATTAGTATCTTGTACATCATCAATCTTTTCACTCTCTGTATTAGCTGGTATCTCAACATCTCTTTGTACATTTGTATCTATCGGGGGCTTGATTTACACTATCTTAATGTTTTTCAAAATTGAGGGTGAAGTACCCATAATCCCCTTTTCTTTTCCTTCTACCGGGGTGTCTGCAGTGACTGTCTTTGATTCTGGTGAAGCAAAGAGACCTTTATTCTCTCCAAATAACTTAACCCATGCCTTTTGAGTTGCCTTTATTATCTCATTTACCCTTCCTAGGATCAGACTGGTTATTCTATGTTTGCTATTAAAGACTTTTCTATCTGCCACCTCAAGTGTCCTTTCCATTTTCTCTGGAGCAATAGTAACACAAACTGATAACAACTCTTGAATTTTAATATGCTTGTCTTCTTGCATTGCTGATAGTCTTCTAGCATCTAACATATTATATAATTCTGTTGGTATTTGGTTTTCAATTTCTATAAGGCTTTCTTATAAATATCCAAATATAATAATATTGCTTCCTCTACCTCTCTTTGTTCATCATCTTCTAAGTGTTCATAATAAAGTTGTACATTATTTAACATGCCATCCTTAGTGATTTCATCTACTAACTCTGCACAAGTTTTTGGTAGGATGAGTTACATTACCAGATTGAATTGCCAGATTGATGTCATTCATTTTCTTCCTTCTTGCAGTACTAGATGGAGCTGAAGTGGTTACTTTTGGTGCTTGCTTGTATGCCGGTATTTTGAATGTAACCTTCCTAACCGGTTTCTTTTTAGCCTCTACCTTTGTTTCCTCTGTATTCTTCCTTATAACCCTCTTGAATGCCAAGGTTGTTTCATCCTCAGATTCAGACTCTGCTGTAGCAAGCTCAATGTGTACTTTTGGATTCTTCCTCTTCTTGCCTTTCTTTGGGACAACATCAATTAATCTTTGATGTCCTATGAGACCTTCTCAACAAATTTGTTGGCCTTTCCTTCCTGCTTCTCTCTCTTCTTTTGGTTGAGCTATGTTTCAACCTCTTGTGATTTTTGTTTTGCAGTACCACAGGGCTTCTCTACCTCATCAATAGGTGCATCAATGAACATTTTTGCATAAGCCTCAAGGATTTGTGCATCCACTTGATAGCCCATTTCTTCAATCCAAATCTTCCAGGGCTTAACCGCTTCCATAAGTGTTTCATCCTTCTTCACCATGAAGCATATGTCAGTTGAATATTTTTCTACAACATGCTTAGGAATTATTTCCCTAGACTTCATAGATTTCTAGAAACCTTTAAAATATCTCCATACTTTATCATCTCTCTGACTTCCTAAAGTAGCAATTGACTATTTCAATTGTCTCCCTACCAAGATATCATATGCCCATTGCCTCTTCCCAAAACCAGGATTGTCATTCATGAAAAATAACATTAAGCAGACAATTAAGTTGCCATACCGGAAGGTTCCTTTCTTTTCTCCCTTAATCTTTCTTAGGTTTATTAACTATTCATCTAACATCCAACCACATAGATCCATTTTTTCATTTTCTCTCATCATTCTAAATGGTGCCAAAATGCAGGAACTGGAAAGAGAATTCAGTCGGTTTGACTGAGTTACCTTATATCCGACGATCATGCTACTAAATCTGATGTCTGTGTTGGTAATAGTGCTTATTCTCATAGATCTCCTATCAGATGTTGCAACAGTGATTTTATTCACATAATCATTCGAAACTTTCTTGTCTGTATGTTTCCCAACCTATAGAAAACCAATGATTTCCCTGTTGGCTTCCTTGGTGATCTTGTAAGGTCTATCCAACCAGATAAACTCCCCATGTACTCTGCTCAAAACATACCTAATTATTTCATCTTTGAATTCCGCGATGTCCAGAATGCCAGTAAACCCTAAGTCTTGAATGTGCTTGTATGCCAGTTTGATCTTTCTAGATTCTCCCATCATCTCGCTCATGTACATGCCCTTTATTTTAGATGTTCCCAAGTCCTCAATGTGACAATGTGTGTATGCCCTAACATATTCAATATAGACAACTCCCTCCAAAACACAGGAAAATGCTTCAACCGAATCTTCTAGGGTAGCCACATGTGGATAACGCTTGAAAATTATCCTGGGGCGGTCCTTGACCTCTACCACAACCGGATTTGCAACAAAGATAGGAATAGATGATGATCCCACTTCCATGTTTAAAGATAAATACCTGTTGATCACTTCCGATGATAACCCTTAACAAATTCTTCCAGTCATCGGTGAAATCGCTCAAGAAGAAATCTAATTGTTCTGAAATAACTTTGATTGCTCTTAGTCACTATTAATCACTTTGAAATCACTCTGAATGCAAGGTGATCAATAATGAAGTGAATTTGACCTTTTAACCTCTTAGAAAAACCCTAATCTTCCATTGATATTAATGACTGCCAGTGAAAGATATCAGATCTTGAACAGAACATATCCATGCCAGATAAGCATCTCCAATGTCTGGAACATCTTCCAGAACCTCTTCCTAGGGCATATGCAGTATCTTCATGAATTTTCCTACCCCTAAGGCATCTGCCTCAATTACTGGATGAGATACCTGTCGGTGTAGGAACAACCTCTTCTGCTGGATAAGTAACCAGTGCATTTCCATCTGATGATTGCTTTTCAATCTTCCTAACCCATCTCTAAGTATGATCTTGTCGGATTTCACTAACCTTCTCTTTCCCTTTCTCATTTGATCCTCCATTACCAACCAGTGGATTTATGCTTCTACCAAATTTAGCAATATGTCCAACCTCATTACATGCATAACATGTAACATTGTTCCTTTGAATTTCCTTGCTAAAACCGGTGAAATTGCTTGACCTGCACTGATTAGCCATATGTCCAAACTTTCCACATGCATAGCATTTAACATTCGTTCTGCAATCTTTTGTCCTATGACCATACTTATTTCATTTAGAACATTTACTAGGAGTAGAATCAACATTCCTATTTGCTTTGTTTCTACATTGTCTAGCCATGTGACCAAATCTATTGCAAACAAAAAAAATCTACCATTAAATTTATAAGCATTAAATTGTCTTACTGGTGTCTTATGGTTTTGATCTTCTTTAGCAATACCAGAACTTTGTCTTTTCTCAAATTCGAGTCCACTGGAATCTCCAATCCATCGTTGTCTCTTCAACAACTCATCTAGTTGTGCTGAGCTAATCTTGAATTTTTCTGTATACTCACTTGCAGTAGTTAGATCTTCTCTCAGAAATATTATTTGTTTGTCAAGCTCTAGTTCATTACTCTTGGATTGTACTAAATTAGTTCTCAATATATCATTCTCATGAACCAACCTACCACATTCTTCAAATTTGTTTTTTAGGGATACAACAAGATTTTCTTCCTTTTTCTTTCAGTCCTTAATCTCCTTAGATATTCTCATAGTTATAGTTTGCATTTCATTTCTCATAACCATCTTTTTGTGACTCAATTTTTGACATTGTTCCTTAAGTGCATCTTTCTCTTCATCATCCCAGATTTGCAAAAGTTCCTACCTCCTAGCTTGAACAAATGATAGCCTTTCTTGTAGGACAAGAATGAATTCCTTAACAGAATTCAATTCATCTTGTAGCTTTAAGTTCTTCAACCTTTCAGCATCATAATCTTCAAGTGTCATCTCAAGTTGTTTCTCGAAACCCATATCAATGGATTCCAGATGCAGGATCTTCCTCAAGTTGTTAAACTTTATCCAAGGCACAAGGCTTTGATACCAATTGTTGGAATCCAATAAAACTGAGAGGGGGGGGGAGGGGGTGAATCAGTGTTATACTGGATGAATTAATTTTAGCCTTATTAAAACATGCATACACCAACCTGTATACTGGTACATACAGAATTGAAAAAAGTAAAGCAACCAATAAGCCAATCACATAAATGAGAATCATAGCACACAAAATTATACGTAGAAAACCTCAAAGAGGAAAAACCACAGTGGGATTTGTGACCCACAATATCAATCCACTGGCCATATGAAGAGATATTACAAAATATAAGGGGACTATACTTGTAGGAAGGCTTACAGCCTAGAGCACATTGCTCAATTACAAATGGAGCCTCACTGACTACACATAGATCCAGACTATAATTCAGAGAAGTGTTGAATTGTTAAGATAACATCTTCTATGCCAGAATACAGTTCCGGATTAAGCTCTGTATGTTCCGG
Organism: Cryptomeria japonica; assembly: GCF_030272615.1. Lineage (NCBI taxonomy): Eukaryota > Viridiplantae > Streptophyta > Pinopsida > Cupressales > Cupressaceae > Cryptomeria > Cryptomeria japonica. Next base: position 767,078,720 of record NC_081411.1, on the reverse strand, counting down.
TCCGAAACCCTAAACCCTTTACCGGAATAACCCTTACATAAATATCCTCACATACATAATCTCTCTAATATATTTCACATCATATTGCATTCACATATCCATCACCACATCTATATCAAAATGATCTGATCCAACTGACTATATATCCTATACAACTTATCTTGCCTTATGTCAGCTTACAAAGATAATCACAATATCAAATTACATGTTGGATAGATGACATAAATGCATGAATATCAAAAACAATTGCCAATGCCAGATCCAAGAGATGTCGGCCTCCAATACAGATAACCATATTCTAAACTATGTTGGCCTATATTGCCGGTAACCAAAGAAATCCTTATGTCCTGGTGGTGTCGGTGCCAATGTAGTGTCTTGTGAAGTGCTTTCTGGTACACAACTGAACCAAAAAATGAAGCTGAAACAAAATACCATGTTGCCATCAATGAAAACATAGTGAAACCAACCAATTGAGTGTCAATTGCCTACACATATGTCTTCTTAATTGCATGTAACTAGATCTTCAAAGAATGTTACCATGCTTAAATGGTGTGAGTTATTGTGATTTTTTCTTAATAGATGCTAACTCAATGACATAAATTATATTTTTGTCTTGCAAAATGAGATTAAATGAAGTTTTCTTGAAAATATTTTAATGATTTAGTGTGCCTATTGTAATTAGTAAGGCTATTGTGACTTATTTTATCTCTTGTATAATGCATTAACCTTGATTTGAAGAATAGTAAGGAAACTATTGTTTTCATTATCTCATTGTGAGCTAGGAAATGTTTGAAATAAGATGTTTTAAAGATTGATGAATCTTTTAGTAAAGACATTATGTAAATTGCATGTAAATGTTCTATGGGAAAGATATGATTCAGTTGTGTTCAAAAGAAGTTTTAGATTAATGTGTCGGTGCATCTTTATCCTAATATTTCAACTTCCAGGAGTAAGTTGATTTTTAGGGGGGAGAATGTAGTGCCCCTCCTTGATCCCTCCTTTTTGAGAGGATGTGATAAACACTTTTAGATTTGTTCTCTGATAGTCTATTTGACACTAGTCCCTCCTAGACTTGGATTTTATTTTATATATCAATAGATATATATATAGACTCTTATGTGATGCTTTGATTTCTATCTCAAATGATGTTGATAATGCTACATATTTTATATGGACATATGCTATTTGGTGACTTATGAGGATGATTGATACATTTTGGACTATATTGTTGAAAAACCTATATTTGATGGTTTATATGTGTTTGTTATTCATGATGGATCATATTTCTTATGGTATTTTGATGATATTATGATTACACTAATCTTACTCTATGTTTATAATGACTGAGTTGATGCTTCGATAATTGTGATTGTCTTCTAGTGTCTTCGTGATTAGAGACAAATTTCTTCTACCCATTTAGTGAAATATTTAGTAGCTGTCAGGATAAATTTGTATCCATTGGAGGAACTAAAATTAATTTTTCCAATGAGGTCTAGTCCCCATTGTGAAAAGGGCGAAGGTGTTTTAATCGATTGAAGATCTTGAGCAGGTGCATGAATTAAATCACTGTGTATCTAGCACTGCTTGCACTTTTGTATATACTTATATGCATCTTTTTCCATGGTCGGCCAACAATAAACTATGCAAAGTAATTTATTTGTTGTAGTAAGTCTACTAGAAAGAGCACCACAAATTCTATCATGTACTTCTTGTAGTGTCATAAAATTGCAACTCTTGAAATTTTGATCACATTTTAGGCCCTCACCTTTGCAATTGCATTCCCCTACTCAATTGGGACCCCTCTCTGCATCACCTTGAGACCTTGTCCAAGCCCCAAAATAGGGCAAGACAGGGGCGTGGCGCCCCTGTCCTCCCTCTTAGGGTGGCCCTAAGATGGGTCCATCTGACCCTTGGACCTAATTTGCCTTCGAGACTTAAATTTCTCCTATGTCAGTCTTCAGTGAGATGAAAAATAATTCTCCTAGGCAAGTATAAAAGGGGATTCAATTCTCTCATTTGCATAAGCAAAGCTAATTATGAGTATCAAGCGTTCAAGTCTTCAAGTCTTCAAACATCTCCTTCTTCATGTGTCTTCTTCATTCATCCATTGGAGCAACATGACAACATTCATTTGCAAGCATGTGTGTGTGTTAGGGTTTGTCATGTTAGATGCCATTTCATGCAACACTTGTGATTACATTCAAGAAGCAAAGCAATCATCATCAACAAATTGCATATCTACAAGGTATACACTTCCATCATTTACATTTAAGCATTTTCAATTACTTTCTTTCAAGGTTAATTCCTCAACTGAGGTTTGATTGAGGCAAACCCCTATCCACAACCCTTCTTCCCTTATTTTTTGTGGGTAGGTTGCAGGTGCGCAACTGTAATTGTAGGTTTGGGATTCATTTGTAGAGACGGAAAAACCCTTTTTGTTTCACGGATTTTTTGGAGAACTGTGTGCACTTTCAACATGGTCCCAATGAATTTTCTCCAAATTTGCAAGGCAGATCCATATCAATCTAAATATCTCAGATCTGAAGTTACAACGTGATCCCGAACCAATAGCTCCTCATTTCACCCATTTTATCTTCATTTTTTTGCATAGTCAACAAGTCAACTCTTTTATTTACAAAAGAAGGTAAACTATATTCCAACTCTTGTAATCCACTTGGCACTCACATCCTTATTTCCCTTGGATTTAGATCTAGTGTATTCAACCCCTCTTTTGAATATAAAGTATCTCCCAAGTGAAAATTATCCTAGTGATTTCCTTCCTCTCTCCTAGGTGGGGAATCACTAGGGTTCAATTTTCCACTTTACATTTTGGTGAATCCGACGTCCTACATTTTAATTCTGATTTCTTATTTTTTAGATCTGAATAATTGCAATTTGAACTTTCAAATTTCATATCCAAGTTTGATCTTTTTGCAAAATTTAGAGGTTAATTGAAAAAAACCCTAATTTTTCATTTTGAGGAAATTAAGCTTATGAAGTATAGCATTTTGGTTACTTGTTTCAGATCTGATTTCTATTTCAAAATTGCAATTCAAATCTATATTTTCATTCTGAAAATTAAGTGGTTAAACAGTAAAACCCTAATTTTTAAGAATCTCCTATTTTGACCTTTGACTGCTAATTTGACCTATCTAGACATCTCCAAATCGGCTGTTTTTTTGGATTCCGCAATAAAATCATAATTTCTGTCATCATTTAAAATTTCAAAAAAAGTTGGTCAGACCGTGTTGAACTTGCACACGATCCCTAGCTTTTTTCCCAAAATTTCGAGACTCAGAATTGACTATATTTTTCTGCTTAAATCCAAGAAATTGGCTAATTTTATCAATTTTTAAACCTCCTGAGGTTGAAAACAAATTTAAAATTGAATGTTTGATTTTCTTGCAATTTTTAGATTTGAAATTGAATTTGTGCAAAACTTGGATCTTACTTCAATTTTTAGATTTATCATTGTTGTCAGACTTGTCTTCTTGCCTAAAATTCAAAATTTCAATTTCCCTCCTTTTCCCAAAATTTAAAATTTCAAAATTTAGTGGTTAGGTCCTAAAACCCTAATTTTCAAATTTAATTGGATTTTATGCAAATTTCAATCAATGTTGACCGATTTCAGTCTTCTAAATATTATTCAAGGTGGCTCTATCCATTAGGTTTGACCTTTTTCAAATTTGCAATTCAATTTCTTATCTTTTTCAAAACCCTAATAGGGTCCTATTTCGACATTCAAACCTTAATTTCACCTATCTAGAGATCGTAAAATCAATCAATTTTTTGCAGTTAGCTCTCAAATCTTCGTAGCTTTCATCCCTGAAAAAATTCTGAAAAAGTTGGGAGGACCGGGTGCATTTTCAACCTGGTCCCAAGATTTTTTCCAAACATTTCGAGAGACTATTATGACTGTATTCATTTTCTTAAATCCAAAAACTAGGATGATTTTGTCAAATTTTGATCCCTGAAAATTTCTGAAAAAGTTGGAAGGACCAACTGCACTTTCAACCTGGTCCCTAGCTTTTTTCCCAAAATTTTGGGAGACCGTTATGACTGTATTTAATTGCTTAGATCCAGAAAATTGGCTGCTTTTGTCAAATTTTGATCCCTCTAAAATAAAAAATAAAATCTCCACTTTCAACATTCCAATTTTCAAGATATAGTTTAAAATTAAGTGGTTAATTAAGAACAACCCTAATCTTAAATTTCAAAAATTCAATTCAACAACTTTCAATTTTTAAAATTAAGAGTTTTTTCAATAGTCTCTTATCCTAATTTCCTAAGAGGTTGCATTATTATTATTTCAATAAATTTGTTCATTTAATTGAATAATCATTTTTTTCTAAAATTTTGAATTATTCAATTATTTTGCAAGTCTCAAATTTACAATTTACAATTCAAATTCCATTTTCCCTCCTTTATTCAATTTTCTATGCATGTATGGGGTGAACATTATTATAGTTAAATGACATATGAGTTTCTTGTTTGATCATAAGTGCATATGGAGTTCTTATCTTATTTTTCTAATTCAATTTCAAGTTACATTAAACATGTTCATGATCTTCCCTTTCATGCAGATGATGATAGTTTATTTCTCCCTTTCATTCATACCTATGATTTACCCTCTTCAAAAATTGATCTCATTAATGAGGGCACATTGGTGCAAAAAGGGAATATGGACACTTCTTTCAAAGATCTCCCTCCTAAAGATGAATCTTTGGAGAATTGTGTTCCTTCTTCTCCTAAAATTCACCTCCCTCATAAGGACTATTTTGTGCAAGAGGATGATATTATGGCTACTTATCCTAGTGATACTATACCTTCTTTTCATGATCTTCACTCTAAAGATAAAGTATTAATTACATATGATAGCTCTTTTCCTAACGAGTGTCTTGAACATAAAGATACCTTAGAACAAGAGGATGATATTATTTCTTATCATAATGCTCTCTCTCCCAAAAATCAAGAGCCTAACAAAAATCAAATCAATTCCCTTCATGTTCTTAGGAAAATAAAAAATTCTATCTGATTATCATATTGTGCCTTACACATATACTACTGAGGTACTTGATGAGAATATAAGTGAAGCATCATATGCTTTCTTAGTTCCTACAATCCTCTCTTCAATTCACTCAAATACACCATCTCCTACCAAAGAAGTTACTAAATAAGATCTCTTAGAGGTGTTGGCAATTTGGAGGAATTGATTATGTGTTGCATTGATGTTTTGTCATTGATGGCAACACCGACTGTTTTGGTTGTTTACCGATTTTTTGTTGGTTCCGGTAGAGTGGTTGGTTTATGATATTCATCCAGTATGCTCCAATATGCTTTGGTTTGTGTAATTTATTTGGATCTTTCATTCATGCTATTCAAATGCATATCACGATCAGTTGGTTCAATATTTGATGACTCAGACACTATCATTTGTTCTAGTAAGCCTTTTGGTCACCGCTAAGGGTTTTACCGACAAAGCTTTGTTGAAGATATTTTGATGCATGTGATAAGTAGTGTTGGTGTGGCTTCTAGATGGATTTTGATATGCTATTGGTTATCATGTTCATGTTCATGTTCATCGGTGGTGTTGGATTTGGTTTATGGCAACCTATTTTGGGTCCGATGTTATCTAGGTTATGGAGCGGTTTATGTAACATGTTGGAGAATGATCCTGATGCATTACCAATGGGATTTAATGTTTGGTTTAAACTTTTTTAGGCCTAAGATGACTTGTTTGATCATTGGATTGCGGGTTTATGCTATGAATTTATTGTATTATCTTTTAAGTGGCTGACCTAATTGTTTAGCTCCCAAGTTGGTATAAATATGTTGTAAGATCTCTTTGTAGATCATGTTTATGGACATATGGGCATATGGATTAATGGGATATAGAATTATCTGTATGCGAATAATGTTGTAATCATATGCAAAAGTTTTGGTCGATCATAGGTGATCGAATTAGGTTGGTAAGAGAGGTTTAGATCTCTAGTACTAAGCTTAACCTGAACTTTCTCAGGCATAAGAGATTCTATATTTGCATTTCAATCTTCTTTATGGATTGTAGTCTGGATTTATTTTGTAGTCAGTGAGACTCCTTTTGTGGTGAGCAGTGCACTCTAGGCTATTGGCCTTCCTGCATGTGCATGCCCCTCATATCGTAATCACATACTTACTGCAGAAGTATTATTTGACTATGGGTAGGCTTCCCGCCATTGTTTTTCCCTTTACCAAGTTTTCCACATACAAATCTTGATGTCATGTGTTTTGTATGGATGGTAATTGTTCTATGATTTATTTTTATGTTTAATTGCTATATCAGTTATTATGGTATTCGGTTTATGTATTCCAATATTGAGTTTATGTGTTTCGGTAATAAGGATTTGAATGCTTAAAGTTCTATAATCTGGTGACAACTGATTCAACCCCCCTTTCAGTTGTCCTCTAGTTATCTGAGTTATATAACAAGAGGATGATTGGGGGTCCTTAGATTTCACTCCTACCTTTTCTAGAAAGTCCAAGATGTCTGAATTTCATATTCCAAATTTTTCTCTTAACACAAATCCTGAAATTGATTGGGCCTCTTTAAACTTCAATCTCATTCCTCCTAAGAGTGAACCCTCTTTTGAACATACACATAGATGCAATGGACAAATGCTTGAATATGAGCGAAAAAGTCATGATAAATCACACTTTCCTTTGTCAACATCTTCTTCTCCATTGTCTTGTAAATCTACACCTTCTCATTCTAATTTTGAGTTACAACAAGAAAATGTGTTGACCAATCTTCTAAATTCCAACCTGATATCTCCTCTTTATCCTAAATGAGGAATAAAACATAAACAACATTCTCAAAATTCTTCTTTTTAAAAATATCATCAAACCCATGGCCATTCTACTAATGAGTGTCAAGTTTGAAAACACAAATATAACATTACATTGATTCAGGCATGTTAAAAATAACATCTGACAATGAATGACATATCCATCATGATTATTTAAAATAATATTCAAGTTCCTATTATGTTGTGTTGGCAATTTGGAGGAATTGATTATGTGTTGCATTGATGACAACATTAGTTGTTTTGTTGTCTATCAGGTTCCGCTAGAGTGGTTGGATTATGATGTTGATCTGGAAATATTCTCTAGTATGTTCTGGCTTGTGGAATTGGTTTGGATTGGTTATTCATGCGTTCCTAATGTGTATCACATTTAGTTGGTTTGGGATGTGATGATATAGAGGCTATCATTTGTTCTAGTAAGCCTTTTGGTTACCGATAAGGGTTTTACCGATAGAGCTTTGTTGAAGATCTTTTGATGAATCCAATAAGTGGTGTTGGTGCGGCTTCTATAAGGCTATTAGGATGCTGATGGTTATCATGTTCGTGTTCTAGTTGATCGGTGGTGTTGTATTTGGCTTATGGCGACCTATTTTAGGCATGGTTCTATTCTTTTAGGTTACGTACCAGTTTATGTAACGTGTTGGTTGATGATTCAGATGCGTTATCGGTTGGATTTATTGATTGATTTATGTTGTTTCATCTTAGGCCGACTTGGTTTATCATTGATTTGTGGGATTATGTAATGAATTTATTGTATTATCTTTTAGGTGGCCAACCTAATTGTTTAGGTCCTGGGTTGGTATATATATGATGTGAGATCTCTTTGTAGATCATGTGGGTTATGGGATTATCTGTGTGTGAATAAATTTGTAATCATATGGAGAGGTTTTGGTTGATAATAGGTGATCGAGTTGGGTTTGTGTAAGAGTTTTAAAACCTTTGGTATTAAGCTTAACTGGAACTGTACTTAGGCATAGGAGATTTTATTCTTGCAATTCCCTCATCTTTATGGATTGTAGTCTAGATTTATTTTGTAGTCAGTGGGGCTCCTTTTGTGGTGAGCAGTGCACTATAGGTTGTTGGCCTTCCTAAATGTGCAATCCCCTCTTATTGTAATCACATACTTACTATAGAAGTATTATCTGACTATAGGTAGGCTTCCCACCATGGTTTTTCCCTTTACCGAGTTTTCCATGTACAAATCTCAATGTTATTTGTTGTGGATGGATGGTAATTGTTCTATGATTTATGTTTATCCTTAATTTTTTATATCTGTTATTTTGGTAAAAGGTTTTGTGTGCTTAAAGTTTTATAATATGTTGACAAATGATTCACCCACCTCTCTCAGTTTGTCCACCAGTTAACCTAACAATTGTTATCAGAGCCTGGTCCTCTCTGAAGAATCTTAACCACTTGAGGAAGATCCTATGGCATCTAATAGTTCATCTACAACTATTTTCCGGAGAGAAACCCCTAAGCTTGATTCATCAAATTACAGGGTATGGAAGATTCAGATGGAGACTCATTTGAGATGTATTGGGAAAGAGATTTGGGAGATCACTGAGAAAGGCTATACCCCTTATAATCCAGCATCTGGCAATCCTCCTCTGACAGACTTGGATAAGAACATTAAAAATGACTGTAGATCTAGAGAAGCTCTCTTGAGTGCACTTTATGATCAACAAATAATGGGATTAACTGACCAATCATCTGCGAAGGCTATATGAGATAAGTTGGAGACTCTGAATGAAGTTGACCCTACTATTAAAATTGCTAAACTTGATGGTTACCAAGTGAGGTATGAGAACCTGAAAAATGGAAGAAGATGAAAGGATTACTACTTTTATGGAAAGAGTTAATGAAATTGTTATGGGAATTCAGTGTTGTGGTCGATCTTTGAGGGAAGATGATATTGTTTCTAAAGTATTGAGAGATTTTACACTGGCTTACAAGATGAAGGCTACTACAATTAATAAGTTGAGAATAATGTCTAACACCTTTGTCAACAAGATACTTTTTTGGAAAGTTATCTTCTTTTGAGCTTGAAGAATTTGGTCCTGAAGGAGTTTCAAAGTTTGAATTTGCTTTTCATACATCTACATCATCAACCGGAAAGAGTGATTGGAAAGCTTTATATGCGAAGGAACTGGAGGAAATGAAGAAAGAAGATGAAGAGTTTGAGAAACTTGAAGCCCTATTTGCTAGAAGAGTACCTAAGGGTATGGAAGGAAGTAAGTATGAAGGAAAATCACCTTTTAAATGTTTTGCATGTAATAAGATAGGTCATTTTGCAACTAGATGTCCTGAGAGAAATTCAAGATTTGAGCAAAAAGCTAGAAGATCTTTTAAGCCTAACCATAATTATCAGAACAAGCATAAGTACAGGAAGAACAAAGACAAATCATGCTACTATGTAGATGAGGAAGGTGTGACTAATTTTGATGATGAACTGACACAAGATTCAGATAGTGGATCTGGCAGTGGAAAGGAATGGGTATTTTTGGCTATCAAGGAAGATGCTCTGGAACCTATCATTCAAAATGAGGAGAAGGCCCTTGTTGCTAAAGTTAAAGAAAAGGATGAATGGGTGATATACAATGGATGCTCACATCATATGACTAGAGATAAAAGGAAGTTCCTATCTTTGCACGAATTTGATGGTGGTCTGGTTAGATTTGGAGATGACTTGATCAGAGGAAGATGAACTATATCATTGGAGGGTAAGCATAACATTGATAATGTTTATTATGTTAAAGGTTTAAGGCATAATCTTTTGAGTGTAGGACAGTTGGTGGATAAGGGTTTTCAATTATAGTTCAAGGATGAAAAATACAAAATCATTCATAGATCTGGATTGGACATTGCAACCGGTACTCAAACTAAAGGTAACATCTTTCTTTTGAACTCCACTGAGAAGGCAAGTTTAATTGCACAACTTGATGAGAGTTGCCTATGGTATAAGAGGTTGTGTCATGTGAATTTTGATTGCATTGTTAAGAGCAGTTCAACTGAGGTTGTTAGAGATATACCTAAGATTGTGAAGCCCTATAATCTGGTATGTAAGGATTGTCAAATGGGAAAGGAAATCAGAACTTATTTTAAGAGTATACAAGACAAAGTTAATGATGTTCTTGATCTTATTCATACTGATTTATGTGGTTCTACTAGAATAAAAGAAATTCAGGGTGATAGATATTTTATGCTAATCATTGATGACTATTCTAGAATGATGTGGGTTACTTTTCTAAGGGAGAAATCTAAAGCCTTTGAAAATTTTAAGATATTTAAAGCTAAAGTTGAAACAGAGACAAGGTTGAAGATTAAATGCATAAGGTCTTATCAGGGTGGTGAATTCACATTAGGTGAATTTAATAGTAATTGTGAGAATCATGGGATAAGGAGACAATTATCTGCACCCCAAACACCTCATCAGAATGGCGTTGTGGAAAGAAAGAACAAAACTATCTTAGATACAGCTAGAACTATGATGATGGAAGCTAATCTACCTCATATCTACTGGAGAGAAGCTCTTAGCATGACGATATATACATTCAACAAAGTTCACATAAAAGGAGACACTGGTAAGATACCTTATGAGTTATGGTTTGGTCATACACCTACAGTTAGGTATTTCAGAATCTTGGGTAGTAAATGCTATATTAAAAGAGATGATTCTATTGGAAATTTTGATCTTAGATGTGATGAGGGGATATCTCTTAGTTATTCTAATGAAAGAAAATCATATAGATGTTATAAAAAAAGATTGCAAATAATTGTGGAGAGTGCTAATGTCAAGGTGGATGAGTTGTACAAAGGTCAAATCAGAACTTATGAGAGAGAACTAGAAGTGGAGATGATCATAACTGAACTGGTAGCACTTGTAATGGAACAAAATGTTGAACCAGTTACCCCGACAGTATCAGAAAAATCAATAGTAACTAAAGATTCGAGCAGAGAAATAGAAAGTCAAAAGACTTCTAGGTATGTAAGGTTAAATAATTCATAAGATCAAATCATTGGCGACAAGAACAAAGGAGTGATAACAAGAAGAAGGTTGGAAGCTGATGAGGTATGTTTAATTTCTCAAGTTGAACCAATATCAGTTATTGAAGCTTGTAAAAATGAATGTTGGATGAGAGCTATGGAAGAGGAATTAGATTAGATAGAAAGGAACAACACATGGACTCTAGTTCCCTGACCTAAAAATAAGAATGTTATTGGAATTAATTGGTTCTTTAGGAATAAATTAAATGAGGATGGACAAGTTGTGAGGAATAAGGCTAGATTGGTATGTAAAGGATATTCTTAGAAGGAAGGAATTGATTATGATGAAAATTTTGCTCTGGTAGCTAGGATTGAAGTTGTGAGATTATTTCTTGCTTATGTTGCACATAAGAAATACAAGGTTTATGAGATGGATGTTAAGTGTGCAATTTTGAATGGAGATTTTGAAGAGAAAGTTTATATTGACCAACCTGATGGATTTTCACTTCCAGATGACCAAACCATGGTTTGTAGGTTAAGGAAAGCTTTATGTGGATTGAAACAAGCCCCTAGAGCTTGGTATGCTAGATTGGACAAATATCTTTTGAAGCTTAGTTTCACTAAAGGCAATGCTGATAGTAACTTATATTATAAGATCATGGATGATGACATATTGATTGTTGAAGTCTTGGTTGATGATATCATTTTCGGACGTGAGGATAAGTTATGTATGGAATTCTCTGATAATATGAAGAATGAATTTGAGATGTCTATGATTGGGGAGATGAGATTTTTCTTAGGTTTGTAGATTACTCAAACTGATAAAGGTATTTTCATCTGTCAAACTAAGTATGCAAGAGAGTTGTTGAAGAAATTTGGTATGAAAAATTCAAAACCGGTTGGTACTCCTATGGTTACAAGTGAGAAATTGACAAAAAAAATATGCATCAGCTCTAGTAGATCCGTAGGGTATAAATCTATGATTGGAGGTTTGTTATATTTGACTCAAGCTAGACTGGATATAATGAATCCAATTTTTATTGTATCAAGATATCAGAGTGACCCTAGAGAGAGTCATGAGAGTGCGATGAAAAGGATTTTCAGGTATTTGCAAGGAACAACTGAGTATGGTTTGTGATATCCTGAAAATGATGACTTTACACTATGTGCATATACATATGCAGACTGGGTTGGAGATGTTGATGATTGGAAGAGAACATCCAGTGGAGCTTTCTTTTTTGGAAAGAAACTTATTTCATGGATCATCAAGAAATATGCATGTACTTCTTTATCTACTATTGAAGCTAAGTATGTTACTTCTGCTACTAACTGTACACAAGCTCTATGGATGAAGAAAATGTTGAAGGATATAAGGGTAGATTGTAATGAACCGATAGTTATTCACTGTGATAACTCTACTACTATTGTCATATCAAAGAATCTGGTATTTCATTCTAAGACATAATATTTCTATCAAGTATAATTTTTTGAAGGAGAAGGTGGAAGAAAATGAAGTTAAACTAGTTTATGTGAACACTATAAAGAAGATTGCAGATATCTTCACTAAATCTTTTCCTAAGGAATCATTTGAATACTTTAGAGATGGATTGGGGGTCTCTACCCCTCCTATAGAGACTTGAGTGATGTTGACTGGCATCAGTCCAGTATGCATTTATTAGAGCTATCATTCATTTTAGATTGATGTTTGGTGCTACTACTCAGGGGGAGCAGTCAACTATGTGGTTCAGAGGATTTATGACTTTTCTTTGATGTTTTATGTCAGATTTATGGCATTGATGTCAAAGGGGGAGATATATATATATCTAAGAACAAGAGAGATCATAGCATAACAGGGATAACATTCATAGGGGGAGTTTGGTATGTTCGTTAAGAACTTCATTTTCATATCATCTTGGGTAGATTGTTCGATGTCTTCCTTTGGGGGAGACTTGTTTGGCATTTCTTGGCACTTGGATGTTTTTCACATCTAGTGTTGCCATTAATGCCAAAGGGGGAGATTGTTGGCAATTTTGAGGAATTGATTATGTGTTGCATCAATGTTTGTCATTGATGTCAATACTAGTTGTTTTTCTATCTACCGGGTTCCAATAGAGTGGTTGGATTATGATGTTGATCTGGAAATATTTTCTAGTATGTTCCGACTTGTGGAATTGGTTTGAATAGTTTATTCATTTGTTCTTGATGCACATCATATTCAATTGGTTTGGGATTTGATAATCCAGAAGCTATCATTTATTCTAGTAAGCCATTTGATTACCGATAAGGGTTTTACCGACAAAGATTTATTGAAGATATTTTAATGAATCTGATAAGTGGTGGTGTGTGGCTTCTAGAAGGCTATCAGGATGTTGATGGTTATCGTGTTCATGTTCCAGTTGATTAGTGGTATTTCATTTTGATTATGGTGACCTATTCTAGGTCTGGTTCTATTCTATTAGGTTATGGACCAGTTTATGTAACGTGTTGGTTGATGTTCCCAATGTGTTACCGATTGGATTTATTGATTGATTTATATTGTTTCGGTCTTAAGCCGACTTGGTTTATCATTCATTTTTGAGATTATGTAATGGATTTATTGTATTATCTTTTAGGTGGCCAACCTAATTGTTTAGGTCCTGGGTTGGTATATATATGATGTAAGATCTCTTTGTAGATCGTGTGGGTTATGGAATTATCTGTGTGCGAATAAAGTTGTAATCATATACAGAGGTTTTGGTTGATCATAAGTGATCGAGTTGGGTTTGTGTAAGAGGTTTAAGACCTTCGATATTGATTTTAACCAGAACTATACTTAGGTAGAGAAGATGTTATTCTTACAGTTCACTCATCTTTCTGGATTTTAGTCTGGATTTATTTTCTAGTCAGTGAGACTCCTTTTGTGATGAGCAGTGCACTCTAGGTTGTTGGCCTTCCCACATGTGGAGGCCCCTTTTATTGTAATCACATACTTACTACAAAAGTATTATCTGACTGTGGGTAGGCTTCCCACCATGGTTTTTCCCTTTACCAGGTTTTCCACATACAAATCTTGGTGTTATGTGTTGTGGATGGATGGTATTTATTCTGTGATTTATGTTTGTGCTTAATTGTTATATCTGTTATTTTGGTAAAAGGTTTTGTGTGCTTAAAGTTTCATAATTTGTTGACAACTGATTCACCCCCCTCTCTGAGTTGTCCACCAGTTATCCTAACATGTTGCTCCTCACTATGTGACATAGTTAACCTACCTATTGGGGGCTCCTTTTCATTTATGGTGGTACAATTTTAGGTGCAATCATACTTAGTGAGCAACGTAATAGTCTATTTATTCTTCCCTCTATGCTTGGGGGGAAAGAATATTCCTTTTCCTCTTTCTAAGGTTTCACTATTTTCTTTATGGAGTACATTATTCATAAAACTGATGTCCTTTCTTGCATGGAGGTCTCCTTCATGTGAGCACATGTATGTTCCATGAGTGGTATCTTCTCCTTGCTCGAAACAACATGTCTATTATGAACAATCCCTCCTCAGAGAACTTTCATGGAGCTCCTTCTTTCTCTCTCTTTGCAAATTACCTCTTCTATTGTGTTATTCATAACTTGGTGTCCTTTCTTGAATGGATTTATCCTTCATGTGAGCGCATGTTTGTTCCTTGGTTAGGATGTATTCCTTGCTTGAAACCATACATCTCTCTAGAAGTTGTGTAATTCTTCTCATTGTCCTACACTTGGGGGGAAATGATCTCTCTCCCTCTCTCTTTCTCTAAGGATCCACTATTTCCTATGTTGTGGATGGTGTGAGTTTTATTACTTGATGTCATTCCATGTGTGGAATTGTTGTTCAGTCAAGGTTTATCGCTTATATAAGAGGTGTAAGTCCTTGATTACAACCTCTTTTACACTTGGTAATGTACATCTATATAAATTCACCCATCCCCATCAGGATAAAAGTGATTCATCCTTCATCAAGAATCCCTTTCACCTAGCAATATAAGGAAGGATTGAACTCTTTCTCTCTTCGTTGTTCTATTCTAGAAGATGTTATATTTGTCTAAGACAACTCCTCTTGGAGGTAGATGTATTTTGAGCAAAGATCTCTTCTCCTCCAAGGATCTCCTTTACACTTATAGCAAGATATCTCTTTTCAACTATCTTATCCCTTCTTGAAGAGTATTCACTCTCTTTCTTGTATTTATGACATTGTTGCATAATGGATATATTCTTTGTGTCAAAGGTACATATCCTTGTTCTAATTTCCTTAAGATATCAACATTAAACTATGTTGACATCTTAAGGCGGTGACACCCACATTGCTCTTTTTGTATTATATTTATCTCATGCATTGTATCCCTTATACAGTGGGTCATTCTCGAAACTAGAGGGTAGCCTCTTAGAGCGATATGTCATTACTTTTCCCTTATATAGTGGCTCATTCTCAGAACTAGAGGGTAGCCTCTTAGATAGATATGTCACCACTTTTCTTTCATACAATGGGATATTCTTGGAACCAGAGGGCAGCCTCTTAGAGAGAGATGTCGCCACTTTTCTTTTATACAAGGTGATTATTCTTGGAACTAAAGAACGGTCTCTTAGAGTGAGACGTCATGTCTTTCTTGACATTTGTCTTATACAGGTTGTAGCATACTCGACCATAGACTCCTATCAGGTTCTTCAAACCTCAGTTGCACACGCATGCACGAGGTTGAGTGGTACTAACAACATTCTCACCTTCCTCCCTTAAATGGATTACCTACATAGACTCTAGGGTATAGTTTTCCATATCCCTTTTCTCCATGGATCACCTAATTCTAGGGCAGAGATGTCCATGGTTTCCTCTTGTTCACCTTTCTTCTCATGGATCACCAAAGTTTATATCCATGTCCTCTCTCTCTCCTTCCTCTCGTGAACCCATAGTTTTACTATTGATGGTTCATGTATGATGTCAACTTTTCTCTTTTATGTGATTATCGGTGTTTATGTGATGAAATTTATCTTTGTGTTTTAATTAGTTGTTTGAGACATTTGTATCGAGGTCTCTATGGCTAGTTGATGTGTGGTCTTGTGTTTTGTTTTTGTCGTGTGTCTTTCATTTTTTGTCTCATGTTGTTTGTCTTGTCCTTTTTATTTTGTGTTCTCTAGCATAATGTTTCAGTGAGTTAAGATCCTAAGATTGGGGGCCTGGTTCCTCAAGATTAGTGACATCTTATACTCCTTGTGATCTTGCTCTGTATCTCTCATCTTTATCTCTATATTTTTTCTACTTTACCGACAGTATTGGCATAAGTCATGCTCCCGCTAAAGTGGGGGCTAAATGTAGCGTCATAAAATTGAAACCCTTGCAATTTTGATGGCATTTTGGGCCCTCACCTTTATGATTGCATCCCCTACTCAATTGGGACCCCTCTTTGTATCACCTTCAGACCCTATCCAGGCCCCAAAATAGGGCAGGATAGGGGTGTGGCACCCATGTCCTCCCTCTTATGGTGGCCCTAAGATGGGTCCATCTGACCCTTGGACCTAATTTCTCTTCGAGACTTAAAATTCTCCTATGTCTGCCTTTAGTGAGATGAAAATTAAATCTCCTAGGTAAGTATATAATGAGATTCAATCCTATTATTTGCATAAGAAAAAATTATCATAAGTAAGCATAGGTGAAAATATATATCATCAAGTGTTGAAGTGTTCAAGTCTTCAAACATCTCCTTGTTCATGTGTCTTCTTAATTCATCCATTGGAGCAACATTACACTATTCATTTGCAATCATGTGTGTGTGTTAGGGTTTTGTCATGTTAAATGTCATTTCATGCAACACTTGTGATTACATTCAAGAAGCAAATCAATCATCATCAACAAATTGTACATCTACAAGGTATACATTTCCATCATTTACATTTAAGCATTTGCAAGCACTTTATTTCAAGCTTGATTCCTCAACCCCAAAAAATTTCTTCCCTTCTTTTATGTGTGTAGGTTGCAGGTGCACAAATATAATTACAGGACTGGGCTTCATTTGCAGAGACAAAAAAACCCTTTTCGTTTCACGGATTTTTCGGAGGACCGTGTGCACTTTCAACACGGTCCTAACTACTTTTCTTCAAATTTGCAAGGCAGATCCGTATCAGTCTAAATATCTCAGATCCAAAGTTACATCGCGATCCCAAACCGGTAGCTCCTCATTTCACCCATTTTATCTTCATTTTTAGCATATTCAACAAGTCAACTCTTCTATTTACAAAAGAGGGTAAATTACATTCCAACTCTTGCAATCCACTTGGCATTCACATCCTTATTTCCCTTAGATTTGGATCTAGTGGATTCAACCCCTCTTATAAATGTAGAGTATCTCCCAATTGAAAATCATCCTAGTAATTTCCTTTCTCTCTCCTAGGTGGGGAATCACTTGTTGTAAAGCTCCTAACCGAGCTAGTCTCTTCACATGGCACATTCTAAAAGAGTGTGAATCTTGTGGGTACTATTTCCCACCGTGGTTTTTTCCATTTGGGTTTCCACGTGAAAAATATCAGTTTTCATATGGTGGTTGATTTGTTTATGTGCGATTTTGATATCATTTCATTGCATTCATATTGATGAACACATGAATGAGTAGTTTGGTAAATCTATTTTAAGTGATTGATTGAGTGGATACCGGTATTGGTTATGAACTATTTTGTGAAGTATTTTTGTAGATTGGTGAAAAGATGTAGATTATTTTTATTACTGGTTCACCCCCCCTCTCAGTAATAACTAGATCCTCACAATATTAATTGGTATTAGAGCATTAGGTCCTCTTTGTGAATAAGCTTAATCGCTTGAGAAAAATATCCAAGGAAGATGAAGAAGAAGGTGGGTCTCAAATTCACTAAGGACAACTACAAAATATGGAGTGATAGAATGAAGATATATATCAAAGGTATGCGTGCTCATTTTTGGCAATATGTTATCACTAAGTATGTACCTACTACCGGTCCCCTGACTGCAGATCAGCTTAAGGAGCAACAAGAAAACATTCAATCATTGGAAGACATAGTAAGTTCATTTTTTGACACTAAATATATTGATGTTCATAGTTTGGAAACAATTTTTGAAGTTTCGGAGAAATTAGAATTAATCTATGGTGGTGATAAGCATGTTCAAAAGGCTAAAGAAGAGAGTCTTAGAGAAAATCAAGAGGATTAAAGAAGTTTTCAATGGAATCAAGAGTGCTAGTGGTACTATAGAAGACACTGTTGTGAGTAAGATGCTTAGAACCCTATTGTCTACCTATGCCATTAGAGTATATACTATTCAAGAGTTGAGGTCAGTTACTAAGGATAAGGTTACTGTTGATTCTTTGATTGGTAATCTCACTTCTTTTGAGTTAAATAGTTTTGATAACAGTGTACCTAAGATAAAATCTGCTTTTAAAGATTTTGTATCTAGTGTACTGGTGAGAAAAGGGATAGATGTTTTTCATAGTCATGAATGTAGGTCATGTCATCATGGTGGTAGTAAAGATGATGTGGATGGTGAAGGTAATCTGATGGGATTTGAATCCCTATTGTCTAAAACACTTCCAAGAGGCACTTGTAAATACAAAGGTAAGCTACCTTTGAAGTGTTTTTCCTATAACAAGATAGGACATATAGCTGCAAACTATCCTAATAGTGATCAAAAGGAAAAGTTTATAAAATATAAGGGAAAAGGAAAGAAACAGTGCTATGTTGTTGTTGATGAAGGAGTCACTGATGAAGAATCTGAGGATGAAGACAATGAGGAGATTGTTTTTGTTGTTGTTAAAGAAGATCTATTTGATAAGAATGCTTTAATATCTAGCATTAACAACATTGGTGAATGGATTATTGATAGTGGTTGCTCACACCACATGACCGGTGATAAAAACAAGTTTATTTCTCTTGAATAATTCGATGGTCGTGTAGCAATATTTGGAAAAAATTTACCTTGTATGGTTAAAGGTAAAGGTTCTATCTCTTTGAACGGTACACGTAATGTTGATGATATATATTGGGTTGAAGGTTTATGTTGGCATTCTACACTCTTATGAGAATAGTCGATGTTGTCATTGATGAAAACCAACTGGCAACCAATCGGCAATAGGTTTCTACATGCACCCTTAGATATCATACACCGGCAGACACTGACACCGACAAGTGCTTACACTGGCATTCAGATTACATCGACAACAAAGCATACTGGCACTCAAGCCGACATGGGATGAACTTTTATTTATTGTAATATAATTATCTTTTGTAAGATGAATTGGTATATTGTAAAAGACTCATAAATGTATGAGGTCTTATAGGCCATTTTAAAAAGTAGAAGAGGTAGTAGTATGGTGAAATAAATAGGAAATTATTGTAGAAGGTGATATAGTGGAAATCGAAGGTTTTGGTTAATGATTGAGCTTAAACCGGTAGTGAACCTGTCATTAGAGATGTTGTTTTGAGCAGTATATTGTATTGGATTTAATTATCCATTTTGTAGTTAGTGAGACTCTTCATTGAGCAATGAGCTCTAGGCTATTGGCCTCCCTGCATGTGCAGACCCTTCATTGTAAGTAGTATTTATTCATTGGTCAGTGAGTAAATATTGTGGGTCACAAATCCCATCGAGGTTTTTCCCACACCGGATTTCCTCATTAAAATATCTTGTGTTATGGTGTGTTTCTATGTTGTCTCTATTATTTCTGTTTACTACATTAATTCTTGTTTACCGATACACTGTTTTTAGTGGGAAAGTTATAAATAAGTTTAAATATTCTTCAAACCGGTTAGACACTGATTCACCCCCCTCTCACTGTCTTTGGGACTGTCATTAAATGTAACAATTGGTATCAGAGCCTGGTCCTCTATTTGCAAAATCCTAACAACTTGAGGAAGATTCTAAAACCGGTATAGATGGAGAACTTAAGAAAAGAGTTGGAAGGAGCTCTTGAAGATTTTGATGCAGAAAAATTGAAGAATATCAAACTTGAAGATGATCTGAGGACTGCTAAGGAATTCATTAAAAGACTTCGGGAGTACCTAGTTATAGCACAAAATAAGAGAAAGGAACTTCATGAGAAGATGCAGAATGATGATGATGAAAAGGAAACTCTTAGAGACATTGCAAATAAGTTGAGACAAGAGAACAGTAATATGAAGAATGAAATACAAGATATGACTATGAGGTTATGTAAGGATATTGAAGATAGGAAGAAGAATGAAGAAGACTTGACTAGGAGACTTAATGATGCAGCAAATGAAAATTTGACACTTGGTCATGAAAATGATATGCTAAAGACAAATCCGATTCACTTGCAACATGATAAGGAGGAGCTTACAAGACAAGTTCGAATTCTAGAAAATGAGTTGGTCACTGCAAATGAACACAAAGACAAATTCAAGAAAAGTTCATAAAGGCTTGATGACATGCTGAAAAGACAAAAACCTGATGGAGATACAAATGGACTTGGATTTGAACATGGAGAAAGTTCTGGTACTGCAAATAATCAAGATCAGAACAAATCGGTAAGACAACCTAATGCTTATAAATTTAATGGGAAATATTTCAATTACAACAAATATGGTCATACAGAAAATCAGTGTAGATTTAGAAATAATCAGAATACAAATTCACCCACCGGTCAATGTTCCAAATGCAACAAAGTTGGTCATAATTCAGAAAATTGCAGAATGAATGTGAAATGCTATGTTTGTGGTAGATTTGGGCATTTATCTAATCAATGCAGATCACAAACCGATCAAGGATATGGAAAGGCTATTCAGAGGAATAATGTAACTTGTTATGCATGTAACAAGATTGGACATATTGCAAAATTTTGTAGAAGCAAGACTATACTGGCAAACAATAAAGGATCTAGTTTGAAGGGAAAACAAAAGGTAGATAAAGTAAAGAAAGAATTTTCAAAACAATGGATTAAGAAGAGTGATCAGAAAGTTGATGAATCTATCTCTGCACCGGTAGAATAGAGTAACCCTCCACCGGTAGGAGATTCTTCATTCAATTGAGGAATAATCCTTAGGGGGTATTGTAGCAAGTTAAAAATCATGCATTCTACCCTTGGTTGATGGTGAGAAGATACATTTCTTCTTTACCGATAGTTGTGTTAAGTTTTTACTTAACTGACGAGCATTTAATGTATTTTTAAAGAACCTTTTTGGCTATAAAGCATCGAGAAAATCCTCATTTTGACTCATCGAGCATTCAAACATTCAGAGAGCGCGAAACTGAGCAAGGGCATCCTAAGGCGAAGCTGCGAAGTAATTTTCAAGCATTCAAAGAACTTCAGTTAAGAGGTATTTATCAAAATGGCAATCTCATCTTCTGTTCCTGACTTTATTGCAAAACCTACCATTGTTGAAAACGTCAAATGTCCTAGACCCGTGTTCAAGATTATTCCTGAGATTGCAAAGTAGGATGATTCTGTCGAAGCTTTTTCAAAAATTTTGAAGGGTGTAGCATTTGCTGAAGACCCTAGAATCTACATACATTGCAACATAGAAAACTTAGGGACTAGGGATTTGAAAAAAATATTTAACGAGGTTATTACTGATGAACAAAGTGCAATTAAACCTAAACATAAGATTGTGGAAGACTTGGGTTTTGTAGAAATACTGAACATTCCCGAATTTCCAAAGGATGTTGTACGACTTGTATTAAGCAGAGTCCATGGAGAGTTCATATGGTTAGAATCTGTTCGCAAGATAACCAAGGAAGCAATTAAGGCAGTCACTAGTTTACCTTCAACTGGTAGTAAGCTTGATAAAACCAAGAAAATACCTAACAAGGGAGTTATGGAGTTAACCAGAGCCACATTTCATAGCAGGTCACTTAGAGTCAATGATGTCAAGGATACAAATGTGAGATATATTAGTATGATACTTGGATACAAAGTGACACATGCCAATAGACTGCATTCAGTTTCTATCCTTTGTATTCACAGTGCATATGAGATGGTGAAAAATAATGCTAAGATAGATGTTTGTGAATGGCTTGAGGATGAACTGATTGACAATTTGAAGAAGATTAAGGGAGATAAGAAAGGTACTTTCTGTTTTGGGAACCTTCTAGTATGCTTGATGTTATACTTTACCAAAGAGATACCTGACATAGGTCACAAGGATTTTGGTTATGACATATGAGTAGGAAAATAGATACAGTAAGCTTTTACTAGTATGGGCACTGACTGTGATAAGAACATTGCAGATTACTTCAAAACATTTCAAACTAAGATGAGAGCAAGAGAGAGATTACTGCAGATAATAGTTAATAAATATGACAAGCAAATCTATTTTGTCATTAAGCGAGATGAGACTTGGATGGAAGAAGTAAGCTCTAGAACTGTTTGGGTTACTGAGATGGGTTATGAGGTAGACCTACCTATTCTGGAAACATATGCAAAAGATCTACTTGATGCACCTAGGGAGCCATCCAAAGGAATATTTGGTAATGTAGAAACTATTGCAAGTAATGTATCTATGCAGAAAGAAAGGAAGAAAAGAGACAAGTTTATCAGAGACACCTCTAAGAAGGTCAGTGAAATTAAGGAAAATGTCATGAACATCAGTGGTATATCAGCTAGTGAGCTTGAAGGACTGCAACCAGAAGCACATGTTTCACCAGTTGTAACATCTTCTAATACTGATAGTGGCAAGGCTGTTGAGTTTAAGAGAGTGGAAAGGAAAAGGAAAACCCCACCGGTACCTTCTCCTCCTCCTAAGAAAACAAGGACACTAAGGAAAAAGAAACAGGCAGTTAGCGAACCGCAAAAGAAGTTTACGCCAAAGAAGAAACAGACACCAATTACCCCCACACTGGATGATCTACTGAATGAGATTACATGGGAAGGTAATATAGTAAATGTAAATAAATGGTATAATTCTTTTAAGGATTCTAACAAACAAACCATTGAAGAAAACATTATCCTATATTTGGATATATACAAGAAAGTTTTGATAGAAGTAATTGATGATTTACCTAATGTTTTATACTTAAGATTAGAATCTAAAAGGCTATCTATGATGGAACTGGATAAGAAGTTGAAAGTTGAAGCACTCTTGGCTATACATCTGGTAAATTATAGAGAAGAGATAGATGATATTATATCTGAAGCTAATCAGTCAGTATTTGTTAGTGGACATCTGCAAGTAAGCCTGATGGCTGGAAGGGTTAAGAAAATTGCAAATGAGACTGCAGATAAATGGGACGTATTTTTTGTTGAGAAGGAAAAGCAAGAAGAAAGAAACAAACTGAAAGTGGAAAAGACATTCAAGGTATATCAGAAAGACAAGGGAAAAGGTAAAATAGGTGGTGTACCCTCTATAAAAGTAACAGATAACATCCCTCCACTAGCTTAGGACACCCCTCCATTAACTTCAACATCACTGGTTCATACAACTAATCTACCGGATATGGCTACTGAAGGTATAACTCATGATGATACTTACCCAAAGTTAGAGATACTCTTTACCATTAATGTGGATACACAAAATATAAACATTGTGGTGGACAAAGAAACTACAGAGGTTAAGGCAGATGATCTCAAAGACAACAAGGTCTCTCAGATACTGACATAAACTGTTGATTCTTAGAACACTTAGATACTAGCTCAAGAAAAGCAACCGAAGACTGAGAAACCAATAGAGGACAAGACAACTAACACAGGGCAACCAGAATCAGAGAAACCCACAGTTGTATTGATTGAGAACCAATCTAAGGTAGAGGTTCATGTTGAGTCTGGGAAACCGACAATTACAAATGTGCTTAATCAAACTGAGAAACCATTAAAGATAGAGGTATAGACATAGACAGATCCACTGGAAGAAAATGTAAGTAAAGTGGATGCATCTGATGGAAATAAAGAGGATGTAGTGAAGGTAATTGGTCAAACATCTGTTGAAAAGAAACCCATAGCTGAATCTAGCACATCAATAGGAGAATTCAAACCTACTAACATCATAGAGGTTCTATTGTATTCTATTAAAAGGATAATTGATTACAATTCCTTAGCCTTTAAGGAAATTGATAACACCTTACCTATCCTGAAGATGATTGCACCAAATTGTAAGATAGATCACATTAATGATTCTTTAGGCAATTTGGACACATTGTCCAAATTCATTGTTGATAATGTAATAACCATAGATAAGGTGAATGAGGATACCATTAAGGAGAGAGTTGACAAAGAGAAAAATACATTCTTTGAGAACACCATAAATAAATGTATCGATCACTTGTACACACTTTTACCAGTACTTAATTCTACAATTTTGAAGTATAAGGAGTTATATAGAGAAGCATGTAAACCTCACTATTTGACAGATGACATTGATGAGGAGATTAAGAAGACACAAAAAGAAATTGATGACATTGTGGATAATGTAATAGGTTCATCTGGACTTATATCATTTTTTGAGTAGGAAATGGCAATTTTTGAGGAAAAGTTGGAGAAACTTGAGAAAGAGAAGGCAAGGATAAGGTCCAATACCTAGGAACTCAAAAGTAAACTTGGTCCAAAATTGGACAATCTTATTACTCAAAGAGTTGAATTATCTAAGGCAACAGTACAAGGAGAGCGATCACCGGAGCAACAAATGCACTATCTCACCAGTATGATCTAGCAGACTGAGGTAACTCTAACTGACAACAACAAGTTTATGCAGAGTTTGAATCTAGTTTTGGCGGACATTTTTTCAGATAGTAACCAACCAGTTACAGACCTTGAGGTAGAATTTTTGTACTCTTTTGATTATTTATGACATCCTTTGTCATTTATGTCAAAGGGGGAGTAGTGGAGAGAAAAATGCATGTATAGAGGAGATCACTTGCTCAGGGGGAGCACATCTTTTTGGATCTCAGTTTTGGGATAACAATTTTGGATTTTTCTCATGAGTGTTGTCATCAATGCCAAAGGGGGAGATTGTTGGAATTCTACAGTCTTATGAGAATAATTTATGTTGTCATTGATGGCAACTAACTGGCAACCAACCAGCAATAGGTTTCTACATGCATCGACAGACACCAGCACCGACAGGCGCTTACACTAGCATTCAAATTACATCGACAACAAAGCATACCGGCACTCAGGCCGACATGGGATGAACTTTTGTTTATTGTAATATAATTATCTTTTATAAGCTGCCTTGGTATATTGTAAAAGACTCATATATGTATGAGATCTTATAGGTCATTTTAATGAAGTAGAAGAGGTAGTATTATGGTGAAATAAATAGGAAATTATTGCATAAGATGATATAGTGGACAACGAAGGTTTTGGTTAATAATTGAGCTTAAACCGATACTGAACCTGGCATTAGAGATGTTGTTTTGAGCAGTACATTGTATTGGATTTAATTATCCATTTTGTAGTCAATGAGACTCTTCATTGAGCAGTGAGTTCTAGGCTGTTGGCCTCCCTACATGTGTAGGCCCCTCATTGTAAGTAGTATTTAATCATTGGCCAGTGAGTAAATATTATGGGTCACAAATCCCATCGAGGTTTCTCCCAAACCGGGTTTCCTCGTTAAAATATCTTGTGTTATGATGTGTTTCTATGTTTTCTCTATTATTTCTTTTTACTGCATTAATTCTTGTTTATCGATACACTGTTTTTAGTGGGAAAGTTAAAAATAAGTTTAAATATTCTTCAAACCGGTTAGACATTGATTCACCCCCCCTTCTCAGTGTCTTTGGGACTATCATTGAATCTAACACAACTTGTTGTGTGTTGGGACTATCATTGAATCTAACTATAGTTTTCCTTGTAGGCTTTGCAACTATTTCAAATTGGATGGTGGGGGTTTTTCCAAAATTACTCTCACTTTAGCTGATTCAGCCTCAATACCCCTATTTGACATGATGAATCCTAAAATCTTACGCATTGTGACTTTGAACACACACTTTTTAAGACTTAATATGACCTTGTATTGTTCGATCCTATCAAAGATCTTTGCAAGGACTTCCAAATGGCCTTCTCTGATTTTAGACTTAGCTAATAGGTCATCCACATAGTCTTCCATAATGTCATGTCTCTTTGATATGTAGCTCCAACATTATTTAACCCAAATGGTATGTTCCAACAGTATATTCCCCATGGACAAATAAATGCAATTTTATGTTGATCTTCTGATGTAATTTTGATCTAGTTATAGCCAAAGAAACCATCCATCAAGGATAGTATCTCATGGCCTTTAGTAAGATCTATGATCATGTCTATATTCAAAATAGGGAAGTTATCTTTTGGGAATGCTTTGTTGAAATCTCTGAAGTATGTACACATCCCGATTCCTCTAGTGGGCTTTGTTATCGGTACCAAATTTTAAATCCACTCGACATAGTCTATTGGTCTAATGAAACCCACGTCTAACAACTTTTGTAGCTCAACTTTGACTAACAGGGCTATTTGAGGATGCATTTTCCTAAGCTTCATCTTGTAAGGTTTTTCCCCAAGAATTAGCAACAGATGATGTAAAACAAGTTCAAGATCTAATCCAAGAATGTTAGCATAGGGCTAGGCAAAGTTTATCTATCACTCCTTCAAAAACTGTATAAGTTTATCTTTCTTTGTTGGTTTCAAGGATTCTTCCAAATGCATTTTACATACTATTTCACCCTCACCAAAGTTAATTTTTTCTTATTTCTCAACCAACAACGGTGATCTTTCTTGCTCGATAGGTAAACCATCTAATTTAACTTTATGTTTTCTTTCAATATTTTTTGAATTATTGTGACTAGAGGAGGTATTTTCTTCCCCAAAGTATGTTGTTCTTTCTAGATCACTTGTAAATCTAGCCTTATGATCACCATAGGGTAGCCCTTTGTGTGCACAAAGGAACTTTACTATTTCTTTGTCATTTTAAAACCAATCTAGGTGTGGTCTTTCCTATTGCCCCTAATATACATGTCTAGAAATACGACAGGTAGATTTCTACCTTCATTCGCATAAGAGATTGTGGTTATAGAACATATATGAGCATCGGTTTTATCTATAAATGAATTTGGATAAATATATTTGTCTTCATAAGGAAAGTCCTCCTCTACATATGTCTATGTATCTAATGTTTCTTCTTCATTTGATTGTGCAATAGGTGATGATGAAAGTGTTAGACAGTTCAAATAATCAGAAGACAACTGAGAGGGGGGTGAATCAGTTGTCATAGATTACCAGAATATTTAGCAATTAAAACTTTAATACCAGAACCCAAAATATTAATATCAGAATGATTAAACCAAATACTGGAATAGCAGTTAAACCAATTAAGTGTAAACAATAATTACAGAATAAATACCATCTACATGACACCAAGATTTATACGTGGAAAACCTAGTAAAGGGAAAAACCACAGTGAGAATCCTACCCAGAGTCAGATAATACTTTTGCAGTAAGTATGTGAATTACAATTGAGGGGCTTGCACTTGAAGGAATGCCAATAGCCTAGAGTGCACTACTCATCATAAAAGGAGTCTCACTGACTACATAGAAATCTAGACTATAATCCGGAGAAGTGTTTGAACTAAAAAGATAGCATCTCCTATGCCTGAGTAAAGTTCTAGTTAAGCTCTATACTGGATGACTAAATCCTCTTACATAAACCCAATTCGATCTCCAATGATCGACCAAACCTCTGCTTGAATCATATTACATTATTTGCACATTACATATCCATATCCCATTCCTTGACCTTATACTTATGGTCCTATCCCATGATGATCTACAATGAGATATTACATCATATATATATATACAAAACCTCAACCATAAAAAATAAGGTCGACCACTAGATATTAAACCAATTATATAATTACAAAACATGTCATCCTTAGACCAAACAAATAATATCCAACACATAAGACATCTCAGAAAAAAATTGAGAGGTCAAATGCACATGTTACATGAAGCCAGTCCATACTCTAGATCAACCAGGACTCAATATAGGTCCACACACTAAAGAAATGATCTCCATCTGCCAAGTCTCAAACATGATCACCAACAACATCCTGAATCTCCACCAGAAGATGCACTGACACCACTCTGCTGGAGAAACCCTCACCGGAACCACAAGCCAAGCTTTCAAGCAAACAAGATAAGATCCGATCACCAAACCAAAACCAACTTACTAAATATGAACATGAGTATCATGAATAATCCAATTCTATAACCAAACCATATCAGATCATACCAGATCATGTCGGATCCAAACCAACCAGAAACTACTCAATCCTACCCGGACTAGAAGGGTGTCGGTAAAGCATCCAAACAACTAGTATTGGCATCACTGACAAAACATCAATACAAAACATAATCAATTGCACCAAATGGCCAACAATATCCTCCTTTGACATTGATGGCAACATTAGATGTGAAAAACATCTAAGTACCAAGAAATGCCAAACAAATCTCCCCCAATGGAAGACAACCAACAATATCCCACTCAAAGATATAGTAACAAAGTTCTAAAACTAAGACCAAACTCCCCCTGTGAGTGATATACATACATCTCCCCCTAATGTATACAACTCCTTAAGTTTTTCTTTTTTCACATCAATATCTCTCCCCCTTTGACATCAATGTCAGAAATATGACAAAAATATCAAAGAAAAAACATAAACCATTGAATCACAAAGTTGACTACTCCCCCTGAGCAGTAGCATCCCCACATCAGTGCCAAAATGAAAAATGTCTCTGATAATGCATACCGGACTGATGCCAAAAAGCACCAATCAGTTCTCTGTCGGAGGGGAAAAACCCCCTAACTTGTCTCTCAAGTACTCATATGGTTCTTTAGGCAAAGGTTTAGTGAAATATATGTAATCTGCTCTTTAGTGTTCAAATAAACTAGTCTAACTTCATTTTCATCCACCTTCTCTTTCAAAAATTTATACTTGATAGATATGTGCTTTGTCTTAGAGTGAAATACTAGATTCTTTGATATTTCAATAGCAACAGAGTTATCACAGTGAATAAGTATTGGTCCAGTGCAACGCACTTTGATATCCTTGAACATTTTCTTCATCCATAAAACTTTTGTATAATTAGTAGCAACAACAACATACTCAGCTTCAGCAGTAGATAAATAAGTACATGATTGTTTCTTGCTGATTAATGAAACCAACTTCTTTCCAAGAAAGAAAGCTCCACCGGAAGTACTTTTTCGGTCATCAACATCTCCAACCCAATCAACATCTGTATATGCACATAAAATAAATTCATCATCCTTAGGGTACCACAAACCATATTCTGATGTAACTTGCAAGTATCTAAAAATCCTTTTCACCGCACTCTCATGATTTTCTCTAGGATCACTCTAAAATCTAGATGCAATATAAATGACATTCATTATGTCAGGTCTAGTTTGAGTCAAATAAAGCAGACCTCTAATCATAGATTTGTATCTTGTAGGATTTACTGGTGCAGAAAAATCTTTCCTTGTCAATTTCTCATTTATAATCATAGGAGTAATTACCGGTTTACAATCTCCCATACCAAATTTCTTCAACAATTCCCTAGCATACTTAGTTTGACAAATAAAAATACCTTTGTTAGTCTGAGTAATCTACAAACATAATAAAAAATTCATTTCCCCAATCATAGACATTTCAAACTCTTTCTCCATATTTTTAGAAAATTCCTTGCACAACTTATCTTCACCTCCAAAAATAATTTCATCAACAAATACTTCAATAATCAATATATCATCAACAGTGATCTTATAATATAAATTACTATCAGCATTACCCTTAGTAAAACCAAGCTTCAAAAGATATTTATCCAACCTTACATACCAAGCTTTAGGTGCTTGTTTCAATCCATATAAAGATTTCCTTAACCTGCAAACCATATTTGTATCATTTGATAGTGAAAAACCATCAGGTTGCTCAATATTAAATTCCTCATCAAGATCACCATTAAAAAATGCACACTTAGCATCCATCTGATAAACCTTGTAGTTTTTATGGGCATCATAGGCAAGAAATAATCTTACAGCTTCACTCCTAGCTACAGGTGCAAAAGTCTTAACATAATCAATTCCTTCCTTCTGAGAATATCCTTTACAAACCAATCTAGCCTTATCCTTACAACTTGACCATCCTCATTCAATTTATTCCTAAAAACCCATTTAGTTCCAATAACATTCTTATTTTTAGGTCAGGGAACAAAAGTCCATTTGTTATTTTTCTCATTCTAATCTAATTCTTCTTCCATAGCTTTCAACCAATATTCATTTTTACATGCCTCAATTATTGATACTGGTTCAACTTGTGAAATTAAACATACCTCATTAGTTTCCAATCTTCTTCTTGTCATTAATCCATTGTTCTTATCCCGAATGATCTGATCTTCTGAATGATTCAATCTCACATACTTAGGAGTCCTCTGACTCTCTGTTCCTATTCTCGATTCTTTATTTACTATAGAATTTTCTAATACTGTCAAAGTAACTAGTTCAAGACTCTGTTCCAGTAAAGGTGCTACCAGTTCAGATATAACCATTTCCATCGTCGGTTTCTTCTCATAAACTCTGATTTGACCTATATTCAGCTCATCCATATTGACATTAACACTCTCCACAATTATCTGCAATCTCTTGTTATAACATCTATATGCCTTGCTTTCATTAGAATAACCAAGAAATATGCCTTCATCAAATCTAGGATCAAATTTTCCAATGATATCATCTCTCCTAATATAGCATTTACTATCAAAGATTCTGAAATACTTAACTGTAGGTGTATTGTCAAACCATAATCCATAAGGTGTCTTACCGGTTTCTCCTTTGACATGTACTCTATTGAATGTATAAACTATTGTGCTCACTGCTTCTCTCTAGTAGATATGAGGTAGACTAGATTCCATCATCATTTTTCTAGTAGCATCCAAGATAGTTCTTTTCTTCCTTTCCACAACTCCATTTTGTTGAAGTGTCCAGGGAGCAGACAATTGTCTCCTTATACCATGCTTCTCACAAAAGTTATATAACTCACCAGATGTGAATTCTCCAACATGATCTGACCTAAAACATTTAATCTTCAATCCTGTCTCAATGTCCACTTTAGCCTTAAAGATTCTAAACTTTTCAAATGCTTCAGATTTTTCCCTTAGAAAAGTAACCCACATTATTCTAGAATAATCATCAATGATTAGCATGAAATATCTATCACCTTGAAAACTTTTAACTCTAGCAGGGCCACACAAATCAGTTTGAATAAGATCAAGAACATCATTAGATTTATCTTGTATACTCCTAATTGTTAGGTCACGGAGGCAACTGAGAGGGGGGGTGAATCAGTTGTCTATAAATTTTAACCCAAATATAACTTAACCAAACTTAATGCTTAATATCGTTAAACCACACTTAAATGTCGATAGACAGTTTAACAGTTAATTACAGTACCGGTAAAGTTTAACAGAAAGACAAGTAACATCCACAACACATAACACAGTTCTTTGTACGTGGAAACCCTGTAAGGGGGAAAATGTGGAAACCTTGTAAGGGGAAAAACCATGGTGGGAAACCTTACCCACAATCAAATGATACTACTACAGATAGTATGTGTGTACAATATGGGGTCTGCATATGTAGAAAGGCCAACTGCCTAGAGCTCACTACTTAATCACAAGATGGGAGTCACACTAACTACAATTGGATGGTTAAATCCAATGATAATGTACTACTCAAAATAACATCTTCATATGTTGGATTCA
This sequence comes from Cryptomeria japonica, assembly GCF_030272615.1. Lineage (NCBI taxonomy): Eukaryota > Viridiplantae > Streptophyta > Pinopsida > Cupressales > Cupressaceae > Cryptomeria > Cryptomeria japonica. Next base: position 767,047,193 of record NC_081411.1, on the reverse strand, counting down.
GTACCGGTTAAGCTCTGATTATCTTCTCAAATCCTTCAATCTTCAAATGATCTCTACGTGTATAGCTCTGATTATATTCGCATATACCTTATTCGCACTTCCTTACATTCTCATATCAATCTCACAAATGATATCTTACATATATACAGAAACCTAAGACCAAATGTGTAGGTCGGCTTATAAATAATAGTACAATTAAATCAATTACAAATGAATCAATATGCGATTCATTATGTCGTCTCAATGCATTTACAATGATAATCAATAAACAAAACATCTCCATAACGTGTTGTGCTGATCTAGAATAGATAATGCTTGTCAGTCCATAACCTAGACCTATTTTTCGGTAATAGCAAATATGCAAACCTGATTAGACCAATAACTAAATCGCCAAAACCAAGTGATCAAATAATGTCTTCAACATAACCAAGTATCCTTCAAGTCATTCCAAGTGCTAGTGAACAATATAACCTGTCGGTAAACCAGATACCGGTGACTATGCATAAGTCACTGAACATGCCGGCGAACATAACCAAAGATCTCCAAGTGCTGATAAGTGTTGACAAGTGATAACAAGTGTTGACATCAATGACAAAACCAATGCAACACATCCAAAATACCAACAATCTCCCCCTTTGGCATTGATGGCAACACAAGATGGAAAAACCATCTAAGTGCCAAAGTAGAAATGCCAAAAACAAAAAACCAACAATCTCCCAAAGAGATTATTATCCAAAAATCAAAATACGAATACAGAGTAGAAATCTCTCCCCTAATGAATAATCTCCCCAAAGGATAATGTGTTTTTCCATAGTATCTCTCCCCCTTTGACATCAAATGCCAAAGCAATACAAAACCAAATACAATAGTTCATAGAACTTATTACAAAATACCAACTACTCCCCCTGAGAAGTAGCTCTCCTCATCAAAGCCGGAAAAAGATTTCTCTGTTAATTTTGTCGGTCTGATGCCAATCTCCAACTGTCTAAGTCTCTACTGGTGAGGGTATTACCCCAAGCTGTTCTTTGAGATATTCAAAATCTTCCTTAGGCAAAGGCTTAGTAAAAATATCTGCAATCTGCTCTTTAGTATTCACATAAACCAATTTTACTTTTTTTGCTTCAACATTCTCTTTCAAAAAATTTAATTTGATAGAAACATGTTTTGTTTTAGAGTGAAATACCGGATTCTTAGATATATCAATTGCTGCCATGTTATCACAGTAAATGATTATAGGTTCCTTACATTTTACCTTAATGTCCTTCAACATTTGCTTAATCCATAGTACCTGTGTACAATTAGTTTTTGTTGCAACATTTTCTGATTTTGCTGTTGATAGTGATGTACAACTATATTTCTTGCTCAACCATGAAATTAATTTTTTGCCAAGAAAAAATGCTCTGTCGGTGGTGCTTTTTCTATCATCTACATCTCCTACCCAATTAGCATCTGTGTATATACATAAATCAAAATTTTCATCTCTAGGATACCATAAACCAATATTTGTAGTGCCTTATAGATACCGAAAAATCCTTTTCACTGCTGATTCATGATTTTCTCTAGGATTACTCTAAAATCTTGAAACAATACATACTGCATTCATAATATCGGGTCTTGTTTGTGTCAGATACAGTAAACCTCCTATCATATATTTGTATCTTGTCGGATTAATAGGTGTTGATTCATCCTTCAAAGATAGTTTATCACTTGTAGTCATAGGTGTACTTACCGGTTTAGAGTTTTCCATACCAAATTTCTTAAGTAATTCCTTCAAGTACTTAGATTGATTTATGAATATCCCTTTATCAGTCTATGAAATCTAAAATCCTAAAAAGAATTTTATCTCTCCAATCATAGACATTTCAAATTCTTTCTACATCTTATTAGAAGTCTTTACACAATCCATCTTCTCCTCCAAAAATGATATCAATAAAAACTTCAATAACCAAGATGTCATCATTAGTCACTTTGTAATATAAGTTGTTGTCAGCATTACCTTTAGTGTAACCAAGCTTCAAAAGATATTTGTCCAATCTAGCATACCAAGCTCTAGGAGTTTGCTTCAATCCATATAAAGCTTTCCTTAACCTGCAAACCATATCTTTGTTATCTATCAAAGAAAATTCATCAGGTTGTTCAATGTAGACTTCTTCTTCTAGATCACCATTCAGAAATGCACATTTAACATCCATTTGATATACTTTATAGTTCCTATGTGTTGCAAAAGCCAATAATAGTCTGTCTGCCTCAATTATAGCTACCGGTGCAAAGGTTTCATTGTAATCAATTCCTTCTTTCTGTGAATGTCCCTTACACACTAATCTTGCTTTGTTTCTGATTACCTTACCATCCTCATTAAGTTTATTTATGAAAACCCATTTAGTTCCGATTACATTTTTGTCTTTAGGCCGGGGAGCCAATGACCAAGTGTTATTCCTTTCAATTTGTTCCAATTCATCTTCCATAGCCTTAATCCAATGTTTATCTTCAAAATCCTCAGTAATAGATGTAGGTTCAATTTGAGAAATTAGACATACCTCTTCATTTGCTAGTCTTCCTCTAGTCATAACTCCTTGATATTTATTCCCAATTATCTGACTTTCAGAGTGATTCAATCTTACATACCTGGGTGTATTCACTTGCTGCCTTTCTTCAGTCACTGTGGAATCCTCAGATGAGGCCAGTGTGACTGGATCAACATTTTGTATTGGTGTACTCGATGTAGGTTCAGAGTCCATGGACCTTGAATTACCTCTAATATGCTCATCAATCTTCACATTTGCACTTTCAACAATTTTCTGCAATCTCTTGTTAAAAAATCTATATGCCTTACTCTTAGATGAATAACCAAGAAATATTCTTTCATCACTTCTAGGATCAAATTTGCCAATATAATCATCTCTCCTAATGCAACATTTTCTTTTAAATATTTTGAAATATTTAAGAGTAGGAGTATTACCAAACCATAGTTCATGAGGGGTCTTACCGATTTCACCTTTGATGTGAACTCTGTTGAATGTGTAAATCATTGTATTCACTACTTCTCTCCAATACACATGAGGTAGGTTTGCTTATGATATCATGCTTCTAGCTGCATCCAGAATAGTTTTGTTCTTCATTTTCACAACTCCATTTTGTTGGGGAGTTTGGGGTGTTGATAATTGTCTTCTGATTCCATTCACTTCACAGAATGTATTAAATTCCTTAGATGTGAATTCACCTCCTTGATTTGATCTCAAACATTTGATTTTCTTACCGGTTTTATTTTCTACCACCACCTTGAATAATTTGAATTTCCAAAATGCTTTAGATTTCTCCATGAGAAAAGTAACCCAACACATTCTAGAATAGTCATCAATGATTAGCATAAAATATCTATCTCCTTGTAAGCTTCTAGTTCTTGTTGGACCACATAAATCAGTATGAATTAAATCAAGAACATTGTTAGATTTCTTTGGAATACTTTTGAAAGTTTCTCTAACTTGTTTTCCAAATTGACATTCCTTGCATATCGGATTGTGAGGTTTAACAATCTTAGGTAAATCTCTTACTGCCTTAGTTATACTGATTTTCACAATACAATCAAAATTTATATGACACAGTCTCTTATGTCATAACCAACTTTCATCAATATGTGCAATCAAACATGCTTTCTCATTTTTATTCAATTGAAAGATATTACCTCTAGTTTGATTACCGGTTGCAATTTCCAAATTAGTTCTGTTTAAGATTTTGCATTTACCGTTCTTGAATTGTAACTGAAATCATTTTTTAACTAATTGACCAACACTCAAAAGATTATGCTTCAAACCTTCAACATAGTAGACATTATTAGTATTGTGCTTACCATCAAAAGATATAGTTCCTTTTCCTCTAATCAAACAAGCTTCTTCATCTCCAAATCTTATTAGACCTCCATTGTAATCCTGAAAAGTTAAGAATTTTCTCTTATCACCAGTCATATGATGTGAACATCTAGAATCAATGATCCATTTATCCTTTTCTTCAATTTTATCTGCCACGGCCTACTCTACCGGTTGAACAGTAGTTGTCGGTTGATCTTTAGTTATAGCAACAAAATCCCATCCATTGTCTGTCGGTTCCTCACCAGAATCATTAGTAACTCCTTCTTCAACATAATAACATGATTTGTCTCTATTCTTCTTAAATCTATATCTCTAATAATCTGGGTTAGGCTTATATGTTCTTTTAGCTTCTTCTCTTAATCTTGCATGTCTATTATGACACCTAGATGCCATATGACCAATTTTATTGTAGTTAAAACATTTAAATGGTGCTTTACCTTCATACTTACTTCCAATTGGACCTTTAGGCATTTTTCTTGTAAATAGTGCTTCAAGTTGCTCCAGTTCTTCATTCTCTCTTCTGATTTCTTCAAGTTATTTAGCATAGAGTGCTTTCCAATCAGATTTCTCAGATGATGATGATGATGTTGCAGATGATGAAGATTCCTTGAAAGATAAATCTTTCTTAATTGTAGCAACAGGACCAAATTCCTCAAGTTCAAAAGCTAAAAGTTTTCCAACCAAAGTATCTCTAGATACTGATGCATTAGGCATTGTTCTCAATTCATTAATAGCAGTTACTTTCATTTTGTATGCTGATGGAAAAGCTCTTAAAACTTTAGAAACAATATCATCTTCACTTAGGGATCCTCCACAACATTGTATACCCAAAACAATTTCATTAACTCTTTCCATAAAAGCAGAAATCGTTTCATCTTCTTCCATTTTCAGATTTTCATACTTGACCCGGAAGCATTCCAGTTTTGCAATTTTGACTGTGGAATCACCTTCATTCAATGTTTTTAATTTATCCCAAATAGATTTAGTAGTAGATCTATCTGATAATCCCATAATTTGCTAATCTGACAATGCGCTCAAAAGTGCTTCTCTTGCTTTGCAATCCTTTTCCTCATCTTTAGCCAAGGTTGGTGGATTAGGTTGACCTTGAGTAGGAACAACATAGCCATTCTTTGTAACATCCCATATGTCCTTTCCAATGAAATTCAGATGTGTATTACTTTAGTGGCGAATATTCGCTAATGGTGAATTTTTCACGTCAGTTATGTCGGAAATGACGAATATTTTGTACCAACTAGGGGTGGCCATGTTGCCAGAACATTATCAATTTCCGTCAAAGTCACGGCTTGATCGCCATATGTTTTATGCAATTAAATATTTCTATGCGATGATTTCGCCAATACAATATATGGTGGACACACAGTAAATATAATTTTTTCGCCTACACTCTCCGAGGTTGCCTTAATAGATGACCTTAATTCACCTATAGGCATGTGAATATTTGTTAGCCAGGGGGACCCAATTCACCCGATATCTTGCCGACGTGTGTCTCCATTCACCCCAACTTTTGCCAACTATATTGTATTCGCCAATTATTTGGACGACCTATAATCACCTCGAAAATTACATTAGTCGTATTTGGACGACCTATAATTGCCTCAAAAATTACATAAGTCGTGTTATAGTTATGTGGGATTTGCCAAATATTTGTATACCACATAAAATTCCTGCAGAATTCGTCATATAAGGATTGGTATAAATACATGCAAAGATCAAATCTATCTCAACACAATCTCGTGGGTTCTAGGCTCTGAATTCTGATCAATAGCGAAGTTTCACACCAAGGAAAATCATTGTTGTTGACTGAATTGGCAACTGCTAGTGACCTAAAGGTGAGCAATTATATTTTTAAAGTGGTATATTATACATTATAGTCTATTATTTCTTCTTCAACAAATTGATATTTTTTTGGCAGCCTTTATTTCGTTGGAGATGTCGAACAGGAAGAGGGGTAGGAAACCTGAATGTGGGGAAGGACAGGAGAGGCCAACAAAAAGCAGAGTGTTGTCTTCGTACTTTGGCATTGGAAAAGATTGTGGTGAAAATCAGGAAGGTACATCATCACAAGTACAAGTACAAAATTCACCACCTACACCACATGTTGAAGATGGTAGCGAACCTGATATGTCAGATCAGGATGATCTTGAAGAAGATTATTTGGTAGATACCCAAGTTAGCCAAAATGATATAATCGACTTGGGTGATAATGCCATTGACGATAATGCATGGAAGGGGAAAAGAAAATCCATATCAAAAAAGGGTGAACCACAATCAAAAAAGGATCGGGAGTGGGATATGTCAGTGAGGAATTTTCAAATTAATTGGGCATCAAAGTATCCATTCATTGAACCAGTGGAGAATCCAACTGAAGGCAAGCCTCCAATAGAATGTAGGTGTAAGATTTGCACTTGGAAACATAACAAGGAAATTAGGTTGCAGCAAAAATTTGACACCATAGAAAAGCATATGGGTAAAGTTTATGAAAAACAAATGATAGACAGGGTTGAAAAATCAGTGATAAGATGGAAAACAAAGGAGGAATGTAAGCATGTGAGGAATGCCAAAGAGTATTATTTTCATGAGAAAATATAGACAAAGCCTGCTGAAGTTAAAGGTTCTATTGAAGCTATTTTTGGAAAAGCAATGCAAATAGAACAACTGGGAAAAGTTATTCAGTTAAGTGTTATTTTTTATATTTTGAGCAGAGGGCGTGCTATGACAGATTTCCCATCAATTAGTGGTTTATTACACTTTTTGAAAGTTCCTAACTATCCTAATAGACACTCGTCAGTAAACAGTGGATGGGAATGGGCAAGTTGTCTTGCTGAGGTTGAAAAAGATGTAAAGGAAAAAATAAGGAGTCAAACTTTATTCCATTTTCTTTAGATGAAGTTACGGTAGTAGACAATACTTCATGGGTATGCATGCATGTTTATACTATAGATAATCATACCCGCCAACCTCATCTACTATTTGTTGCTAAAATGAAGGAGAGTGCGACAGCGGAAAATGTATTTCAACTAGTAAAGAGAAGTTTAATTGAATATGGAGGTATGGATAACATGACGGTAGCTGTAATGCCCATACCCTAGTTAGACTTGTAAAACCTGTTTGACCATGATTGACTTCCTATGTGGCATTCTTGAAAGGTAGGTTAACCATGGTGAAATGTGTAGTTTAGATAATATAAATAATTGTGCACACCTATTATTGTGCTTTTGCATCAATTCTCGTGTAAATGTAATTGTTCCTAACCCTTGTGATAAATCTTGAGCTAACGCCTTCATTGAATATGTATATGTATATGCATGCTTGTATGAATTCATGGGTGCAGGAGATTGCAGGTACAACACCGCTTAGGGCAAGGTTCATCTCCTTTGGGATTTGCAAGGTTGAGTATGCCTCCTTCATCTTTAGAATTCGGATTTGGTGGTCATATAACTCTCGTCTTGCCTTAGCCATGGTTAGGTGAGCATCATGTGTGGATTCGTGGGGCTTGCTTTTCATTGGGATGCGTGTCGAGAGATTTGGAAGACTTCCTCGATTTGCGTGCCTTGCACGAGGTAAGTGGAGTTTGTTATCCTAAGTATTAAATTCAATTTAATGAGTAAACGTACACATTAGTGATATAGAAATTTAAATAGGTAGTTTCTTCTATACGAGTAATCGTTAATTTAAAGGGATTTCTTTAATTATTATTGTAGCAAGCTTAAGGTATTTAACTTGGGTTAGTGTGCCCATTTACGCATTTGTAACAATTACGCATTTGTAGTTGAGAAATTAGAATAAATAAGACTCTTGCATTAGATTAGTCATTTATTTAAAAATGTCGCTTTATTATGTTATAGCGAGTTAATTTAATAGCTAATTTTAAAATAATGAATTTAATGAGTTATGCGTTTTGGAAAGGAAAAATTTAAAGTCATTTGGGAGATAGAAATAAATTACTCATTTTCGCATTTTGGAAGAAAAAGGGTAAATTATTATTATTTAAAAGAAATTATTTCCTTTTTACTTGTATAGTTGATATAGTATAAAAAGATTGATTTTTAGAAAATTAAATTAATCAAAACGCCTTACCCGGTCAATAGTTCCGAAATATAAATGTAGGCCTAAATTGATATTGAGAGATTAAAATTAGAGATTAAATAAGAAACACAAGCGTGTTAATTTTAATTAGAATAAAACAAGTTAGATTTATTGAGTAATGGAAAATAATGATTTCCATTCTCATGTTTCTTTTATTTTCTAAAAAATAAAAATGCCTAAATTCGAAATTGAAAATTAGGGCAAAATTAGGGTTTCTCATTTTAACCTAGTTTGGAAATGTTTTTTGGGGTTCTTTCCTTGAGAGCTGGTTTTTGGGGAAAGGATGGGGAATTTTGCTTGGGTTGCAGGTGGAGCTCTTCATCAAAATCTCTTCCCGGAATGCGTATGGAGGTAGGAATTTCAATCTACCCTTTTGTTTATTGTTATGCTCTCCATGAAATGCTGGAAAAATAGAAAGGAATGCTACCCATGAGTGTTCTTAAGATTTAGTTTTCAGTTTGTTGAAGGCTTGGTTGTTCTTGGTTTAAGATTGACCATGTTTTTTTTTTTAGAAGATTTTGAAAAGAAGAAATTCTTCTCCATTCTTAGTTTAAACAATCTGAAAAAAATAAAAAAATAAAATAAAAGGGCAAAATGTTTGTTCCTGTCATGAATGGATTGAGGGAGAATTTATGTGAGTTTAACTATTTCATTCTGTGAATTTTTTTTAAAAAAATGTAATAAAATGAAATTTAGTTTGGGGCGAAACTTTTTTTGCAAAAAAAAAATAATAATACACAAAAGAAAAATATGTTTTTTGGGGTTAGGGTTTGGCGGGCGGAGGAGCCGAAGCTCGGCCCGCGCCGCCACCCCCTCCCCCATTTCTCCCCCACGCCGTGACCGCAGGGAATCCCCTATGTCCACAGCGGCCGCAGGGAACCCTGTGCTCACTGTGGCCGCAGGGTAAAACCTGCGACCACAGTGGCCGCAGGGAAGCCCTGCGTGCACTGTGGCCGTAGGGGGGAAACCCTGCGCCACCACAGGGCCGCGTGGGAGCTGTGGGTATTCCGCCACTTCCGTGTTGGAAGGTGGGCCCCACGGAGCCCCGTGTTTTCATTATTTAATTTAAGTTTTATTTTATTTTAGTTTTAAATTTTTTTTATGATTTAAAACAAAAAAATATAAAAATAAAAATAATAAAATAATAAAATACAATAAGATATTCTTGAGAAATATTTTTGTGTTATATAAATGAATTGGGATTTTTATTTTAGGAAATAATGTTTTTTCTTACAAAAAAAAATAGATGCATATATTAAAATACATGCTAATATAGTTAATAGCTACTTAGCAAATATTATTAACGACATATATAGATTTTTGGGCTTTAATATAGCAATGATTGGCGTTGTATTTTTAAATCGAATGATGATTGATTATACGATAATGAATAAATTGAATGGAGGTAATGGGCTTTCATTTTTAAATGTATGCAATAGAAGCTTGATTTAGTTCGGTAATGCTTTCTCCATTTCCCCATTTACTCTTAATGTAATTTGCTCTTTATGGTAAAAGGGTAATTTTTGTGTCGTTAGAGAAGGGGCTCGACCATTGTCGTAAACCAACTTGTCATTAGTGTTTCTTCTAAGGATTAATTAAATTGTTTAGATGTTTAGGTCAACTTGAGAGAGAGTTGTAATTACCCGTTAACGCTTGAGCATGGCTTATTATTTTGGAAATTTGATGCGTCTATTATAATAGCACGGCCTAGAAAGGTATGTTGGGTCACCGTCATCTGATTGCTTTTGTCTGACCAACGTCGGTCAAGTCTCCATTTAAGGTACCACCAGTTAAGAAATCCTTGTTTTTGCTTTGAAGTGTTTCAGTTGGATCCACTCTAGAAGGGATCATTATGTAAACTCTAAATGAGGTGTCTATTGTTTATTGGTTGAGTTCGCCTAAGAGGCAAAGATGTAAAGACTTATAAATTTTGTATTCCTAACGATATAATACCAAAGGGGTCTTGCAGTTGAGCAGACCCGGAGATGTAGCCCTTTAGGGGTGAACTCCGAGATCATATCTGTGTTATGCGATGTTCTTAGCTTACTTTGTTTTATGCTTTAAATTATCATGGATGGTTGCATTCTTGCATAAGTGTATGGTGGAAATTTAATGAGTTTAAATCTAGTGCATAAAATTATTCATCTTGACAAATGTAGTAATTAGGTTCATGAAAGATCTTAAATAAGATTATGGAAAAAGTATTTTGATAATGTGAATTAAAAGTTATAATAGTGGAAAGAATCTTGCTAGATTACACCATTGGATTAACTTGTTATTAAGCATGTAAATTGAACAAATGAGTAGGGGAAACAAGATAGAATTAATGTTATAATTTCTAAGTTGGAATCTAAAGGATGATCAACATATAGGTAATTACTTTTATCTTCTTAAATGAGCAACGCCATGTTAATTATATTTCACTATATTGGATGAATATATTTAGTTATTTATGTTGTAATTATAACCAATAATCCTCACCAGATTTATTTGATGATTGTGTGGACTCAATTAGATATCCATATTATAACCCTTGTAAAAAGAATCCCTTATGATTGCTAAAATTGAACTAAAATGGGAAATAATTGATTAGTTGTTTATACATTAAATCTTAGTAAAGGTATCTCTCTCATATTAACTTCATTTATCAAAAAGGAGTAATGTGCAATAAGATAATTGTATTTTAATACTAATAGAAGAACGTCTCTATGATCTTATCATTCTCACCTTGAAATGATGAATGTCATCTAGCTAACGATATTTTAATTTAAAGGATGCTCTCATGTGTCCTAATGCATATCCACCTTAATGAAATCAGTCCATTTATTTGCATTATCAAAACTCCAAATGAATTCTATGGCTACTCACATTTTATCTTTCATATAAGAACTACAACTCATTAGTTGGCTATGCATGAAATCAAATGAAGGGACCTCACTCTATTAATTGTAGTTAATTCTTAATGAAAGAATCTCGTCTAATTAACCATACTTTTAATATTTATGAAAGCTATCGATTGTAGGTGGTTACCTTAAACCCAAATGAATGAACCTCATTATATTAAACGCTTGGAACCTAATTGGAGGCCTCTGAAAGAAATTATGAAATTAAGTGCATTGAATAAATAACCTATCAATGGCCTCCTAACCACCAGAGTAAATGAACGCTTCCTAAAGTTAGAAGATGTCAAACCATTGAACACATATATAATCATGTCTTAAGCATTATCCCGCAATTAGGACACCCGGCTTAATGGAATCATTTGATGCAAGTTGAGTTAGGTGTAAGGTTATGTAATCACGTTGGGAAACCTCTTAGGATCATTTAGCCTTCCGCTGTGATATCTAAGTTGTCAGATAACTCCAATGTATCTTAATGTTGTGTCTAATTATGCACACTCTTAATTATTATTTAAAAAAAAAAATATTTACACTCCGTTTGAGTGTTTTAAACTTAAACCCTTTAGGGGTTTCCTGGCGGGGCATTACAGTAGACAAAAAATTGGTTTGTGTTGGAGCAGATGGAGCTTCAGTAATGCAAGGTCACAAGAAATGTCTTTGTACAAAGATTGAAACTTCATTTGCACCATACATTACTGCAATTCACTGCATGGCTCACAGAATGAATCTAGCTTTTGGAATTGTGAGCAAGTTTGCTTCGGTTAAAAAAATTGAAATTTTGATCACACAACTCTACTCACACTTTTGTCGAAGTCCCAAGAGATTTATGGAATTTCAACACTTTGCTGATGAAATATCTAATGGGAACAAGCTTGATACCAGATGGATCTCTTTGGATGGTCCAACACATCAAGTGTTTTCAGAATATCCATCCTTGATAGGACTATTTCACACAACTCACGACGAATTAGATCAACCAAAATTTCCTGAACTTCTTCGCAGGTTAAGTAATTTAGAGACACTCTTAACTTTAGCATCTCTTCTTCCCATGCTCGAGAAAATGAGGAATATTATGAAGGCTGCCCAAAAAAGAGTTTTGTATATTGCAGAATATGTTACGCTGCGTAAGATGACATGCATGACCCTCAACAATCTCTATTGAAATCAACCAACACTATCTGATGAAAAATTTGTTAAGTGGCGGACACTCACAGATTTGAACAATCCTGATACCTTTTTACAAATCGATATAGACGGGGAGGTATGTACCAATGTATGGAGAGTTGAGATACCAATGCACTTCTATGCCACGGTCGACCCCGAGGAACCAGGAAAGCGCCCCAGGAAGCAACTAGCAAGAGTTAAAAGGGAAGATTTCGACAAGATTGTTGAGACTGTAACTACTTCTATGAAAAAAATTGCATATGATCTTTCCTCACAAATTAGAAGCAGATTCTCTCCCGACAACCTACTCTAAGCCATGTCTATTGTGTTTCATCATTATTGGAACCTCAATAGTGCAGCTAATTTTTGAAGTAAGCTACTGACTTTGATAGAACAACTTTGCATATCCAAATAATTGAATGGAATAACTATAAATGGAATATTAGATGAAACTCATCTTCGAGAGCAATCATCTCGTTTTGCATACACTATGAAAGAACAATATGGCAAAATGGAGAACCCCCGCGAAGAGGGATCAGTAACAAGGATTTGGAAAACTATAGGTAAGAACTCAACGTTGCGTAATTCAATGCCAGAATATGTGAAGCTTGTTGATTTATGTCTTACCATTATATTAGGTTCGGTGGAAGATGAGAGAGTTTTGAGTGCTTTGGGGTTCCTAAAATCAAAGCTAAGAAACAAACTAGACAAAAATTTGGCAAATTGTTTGAGGCTCTATACATCTAGGTATGATGTCCACACTTTTCCTTATGATAGGTCACTACAAATCTGGATGTCCAAATGTGAAAGAAGAGGTTTGGGAAACACTTCAAACCAAAGTGCCAGTGGGACTATTGACTCATGTACAGTACCTACTGGTAGCATTGAGATGCAGTTCGGCGAAGGTATGTAGACTAAAGAAACCACAGACAAGAATCAAGAAAGCTTTGAACTTGATGAGGATGAATGGCAATTGTAAGAGATTGGTATCTATTAATATTATTACTATATCTCATCATTCATATTACAAAAGCATATTACTTTTTTCTATTAAAATTTAATATTGATTTGTAATCGTATTTTTCAACTTTCTATTTCTAGATTTAAAATAGCATAATAAAAAAAAATCATAATGTGTTTATTGATACAAAGATGTTTATTGTTTATTTATACATGTTTGAGTCTCAAATCTATGTGATACATTTCAGAACCATATGATACAATTCATTAAATAGTAATACACATGTCGAGAACTTAGATTTTCATTAAATTTTTCAAAATATAGCCATATGATACAATTCATTCAATATTAATACACCAATCTGTGTGATTCTCCATGCAAATTACAAAAGTGAATATAAAGTTTTAGAACCCTTTGCAAATGACCCTAAATTCCCTTTTATAGAAACAAGAGAGCAACAACAGCTCCTGTGTGATTCTCCAATGTCCATGCAAAAGTGAATACAAAGTTTCAGAACCCTTTGCAAATGACCCTGAATTCCCTTTTATAGAAACAAGGGAGAAAGAACAGCTTCAGGTTGAATTGCAAGTTTGTAATATGTGAAGACTGAACATCAAAATCACAAACTCAACACAGATTTATATGGCCATCACAGGCCACATTAGCAATTTAACATCTGTTGCATGTTTGATGTCTCCTGTTCAAAAAATAGAGTTGAAAATTAAATATTAATTCACGCCATGAAAAATTAAACATAGATAATAGCAGTGCCTAAAACATACTAATCAAAAATAGAGAAATGCATAAATGTTAAAGCAAGGGAGAATTTGAGAATACAAATTTACTAGCTGAAGTTTTGCACTATGCATCATAGATTCATAGGTTGGATTAGCAAAATAGCAATAGCGAGTGTTGGTTTTTTCCTATTCATAAAATAGATTCATAGGCTAGATTAGAAAAATAGAAATAGCGAGTGCATCATAGATTCATAGGCTGGATTAGCAAAATAGCAAACAGAAAAAACATAAAACCTTGAAATTAAGGGTAAAAGAAGAAAAATGTGCAATACATACTATGATTCTTAAGATTTTTGTGCTAGATTTTGTAGGGTGCTCCACTCTTCGTCTGATGGAAGGTCAATATTCTGTAAACTATGGAAAGTCAACTACAACTTCATCAACATTCCATATTTAGAAGATTTACTTAACATCACGGTTTCATCCAATACCGAATTTAGAGTTGTAAATGGTTAGATGAATTCTAGAAAGCTTTGGGGAGTTGTGTCCTTTGGAAGCAAGTCTAAATCAGACTTCATTTTTATCTCCATGTTTTTTTTGTAAGCTTCTTCTCCAATGAATTTATTTGATGGGTCAACGGTCTTAGGAAAACCAAGTTTAATCAAATTATTTTTCTTTTCTTGCAGCTTCAATATCTTTTTTACACAATTTTTCATAACTTCTGATGTTTCCCTTAGCTTCTGGCATTTTTGAATGATATATGATGTCTTAACTGTGGCATCAATGTGGCTCTTAATTCCCTTGGATGCCAAGTAGCTGTCACTGGAACTGTAGACTACTTTCAGAATCTTTTTTGCCATATCCTCTTTTGAATAAACATGTGTGCTCTTCTCATAGTGCCCTTTGATTTTCATATAAATTTCTCAGACTTTCAGTCAATTGAAACCATTCACACAACTTGTCACTCCTCTGCATTATTTGCTGCCAAATATTTTCTTGTATATACTTTGTTGTATTTTTCATATTATCTTTCAATCTATCCTCCAAATTTTTTATTTTATCATTTGCATTGTGTAGGTATTCATTCGTTTGTGCACATTTTTTTCTTTCTTCCTCTACTTCCTCTTGCAAATGTTTTTCTTTTTCCTTCCCTTGATCCAATAGGTCCTGTAATTTTCTCATTTCGATACCAGCAAACTCATAACTTTTGTATAATTTTTGAAAACTGACTCTTTCCTCATTTTACTGCTTTTAGCCAGTTTTTCTGTCAGGTCCTTCAATTCTGCATCCATCTTCTCCTACTCTACAATTTCTACTGCAAAGCCCGAATTTTTTATCCTTTTCTATAAATCATTGCACTTGCTATCTACTGCTTTCCTCCTTGATTTTTCATTTTCCAGGTCTTCCTATAACTTTTCTATTTGTTTCTCCAATTTATTTTTTTCTCTCTCCACTTTTAGCAGTGAAGTGTAGACCACTTCGTTAGTCCTTTTTGACACACTAATTTTGTCCACATTATGTACTTTGGAAAAATCCATTTTGAGGGTGCTAACTTGAAATTTAGTGGGATCTATCTAACTCTGTGGTGGATTTTTATCTTTAGTTGGGGTCGGGGGCATAACAACCATGAACTCCATCATATCTTTCTGTGGATCATATGTTGGAAATACCACGTTCCTTGCAAGTTGTTCGTTTACAACTTCAGTTAGGGAAACCCTATGAAATGCTTTCTTTTTTTCTTTATTTGCTTTTGTTGTGTGTTCATATTTTTCATAGTAAGAATGAAATTGAAAATCTGGGCTTGCTGGAGCAATTGAATGTTTGAAAGGTGACATACGAATACCATAGGCTCCAGTTCCATTTAACCATGTGGTTTTAACTAATGCTTGACTAGGATTACCAACAACAGTTCCTGATGCTGTCCCACTCCCACTGATACTTTCATGTGTAGTTTTCATAATCTTTTGAGGTGTGTGATCTGAAGCTGCAAATGATTGATTTGTAGTGTCAATGGCACTTGATATAGGATTCTCAATAGTATGAGATTGAGTATCTACCACAAGTGGCCTCTTGCGAGAGATATTTTGTTGTTGCCCTTGTCCAACACCAAGACAACTAGTATCAGTAGTAGTACCCTTGCCAACCCCACCAATCATAGCGCACTTGACTGAACAATAATAGGAATACTATCCCCAGATTCCCCACTAGTAGTAGTGGCACTTGATTCACCACCAATGGGAATACCATGATGTGGTGGTGGTTGTGGATTTGAAGCTGAAACAAATGTAGGTGGACCCTGAGGGTAATCGAGTAGTACCTATCTGTGATGAATATGAAGAATCAAGTCCAATGACCATTTTAACATTACCTTTTGATTTTGACCCTAATGGTTGTTGTACCTGAAGTGGATATCAAATGCCCTCTCTAGGACCTAGACCACCACCTTTAAAACCCATTTTTTCCACAATGCTTGCCCCTTTGCTATATTTTTCTTTCATTGCCTCATGGACTGCACCTAATATTTTAGGGACTGTAGTAGTTTGAGTGGGCTCAACCTCATAATTATCATCGTCATCACTCCTATCATGTGTTTTTGTGGGATGCTCCATATTCCACAATTTGCTAAACTCTCCATCCTTGTCGATGGTCTCAAATTATGCACTTGTCTTTGGTTCACCAAGATTCCTCCTCATAGTCCAAAAATCATTTATTTTGGTTTGAGTCCAATAATTCTCTTTACATTCATGCAAAATTGATTTGGGAATAGATTTCTTAGATGGATTAGCAAATTTTAGGTAGAAATTGTAGGACCTCCTATTTTCAATGCCCTGGCCCTCCTCTGTTGTCCTCTGTGTGTGTAATGCCATAATTTGTGATGAAATTTCTTCTGTTAAAATGTTATTGTCAGCTGCAATTTTCTCCATTTCTTTTTTAACCTCATCCCAAGAGTCCATATTTCTAAGCTTTTCTAGCAATGGTTTACTTTCATATTGACATAACGTTGAAGAGTTCCCATTTTTCTTAAGCCTTGTTTGAATTGCATCGATTGGATCATACTGCCAGATACCCTCATCATGAAAGTTAAAAACTATCAAAAAATCATGTGCCACATTGAATGCTTTTCTCTCAAATGTGAACCCTCCACATGAGAAAGGAAAGGACGGAAATATGCTCTTCTTTTGCTGACCATGGAAGTGCCTATCTGTGCTCTCCAATTTCCATACGTACATACTCTAATGCAAATACCCTCTCTGTCACATGTATTGGAAGTCTGTATGGTTTTACTGTTGATCTGTAAAACCTTAACACAGTGAATTCTTCCATGAAGAACCAGTCAACCAATTCTATTTGATTTCCGAGTTGAATGCAATCTCTACAAGACATAGGCAACCTGGGCATTGGAGTGCTTGTAATTTCATTATACATTGGTGCCAAAAAGCAGTCTACAAAATGGTTGTAGTTCTTTATGTTATCATGCACCTTATCTTTGGTGTCCAATCATATATTGGACACTCTGTTCTCTTCCTAGTCTTCTCATCAATCTTATAGCTCACAATTTGAAGCTTGTTGGTCTCGAATATTGCACGATACTTGGATAGAAGGAGATAGCACAAGTAGGATGAGAACCTAAATGTCCTACATGAACCTTTTTTGATCATTAGTAATTGTTTTTGCATGGATTTTACAATGTGCTCAATAAAATTATTTCTTACTGGCTGAGCTACACAATGGATATTATAAATCATTTCAAGAAGGCTTGCACCCACTTCCGTATCATTTTCCAATCCCAAGCAAAATGACATCAAGGAAATAGTATCCCCAACCCATGGAACAAAAATGTTAGAATCATAAGGAGGCTTATGATTCTGATCCAACACAATACCAATACCACTCTTTATTAGAGCTTTGATAAATGAATCTCTGTGACTTGGATTGAGACTCTCATAATTCCCTGCCATATTTTCAAGGTCAATTTGGATGTTTGAGTTTTGGGCTTCAAATCCTAGGTTCAAGAAACGAGCAAATTCTCCCTTGTTTATGGATAGAATTTCCTCTTTTGTATTTTTATTGGCAATTGCTTTTTTATCTTCATCATAATTTTCAGCGCAGACCATGAGAAAATCAAGACAAGGGAATACTTCAGGTAACAACATGCTTCCCAATCCAACATCCCACGATGTGATTTTATATGTTCTTTGTTGTAAAATTGGGTTGAAAACAATAAATTTTGCCCTGCATGGATCTATTGCCTTACTAGACAATGAATATCTAATATCTATGATACGCTTTTCACCATGGATAGCAGGGTCATAAATATCATGGTATTCATCAGTGAAACCTGGTGTTTTAACCAATTCAGTT
The DNA here is from genome assembly GCF_030272615.1 of Cryptomeria japonica. Taxonomy (NCBI): domain Eukaryota; kingdom Viridiplantae; phylum Streptophyta; class Pinopsida; order Cupressales; family Cupressaceae; genus Cryptomeria; species Cryptomeria japonica. The sequence goes on along the minus strand of NC_081411.1, from coordinate 767,029,096 downwards.
AGGTACATTTTGTTTTTCACTTGGCTTCTTGTTGAACTTCTGCTTCTCATTTTCCCCATCACTATTATTGTTAATAATTCAAAATAATGCTAGATAAAAACCTGAAAATGCTAACCCTCAAATTGGACCACGAGATTACCAAAAGCAAAAAAGGTGGGATGTAGGTGTTCGAGATTTTACCCGAAATTTATATTTCACTAGATTGGCACAGACAGTCTCTGTTGCAACTTGCATTCCTCAATCTAGTAGTTGTTTTTGAATCTCCCTTGATTTACAGGTTTGTCCATGAAATGAAATACGATTATGATTTACGAGTCTCTTATTTTCAAAACTCTGAAAAGTACAAAAGCAATACCTAAAGGGCAAAATATCTAGAATCATGTTGTAGTTTTATTAATTATTATTAATAACTATTCCATGCTGAAGGGAAAAATATTCATTACTTCAGTATAAATTCTGAGTACATTAAATGTAAAACATTCAATTCTGGGAGAAGTTCTCACAAATGTGTTCACTTCCCACATTCAGACCGAAATCCACCCTAAGTCGTTGATCTTAACTCATCCAACAGATGATGGCAATTGGAAAAATATCTAGAATCATGTTGTAATTTTATTAATTATTATTAATAACTATTCCATGCTGAAGGACAAAACATTCATTAGAATCATTACTTCAATATAAATTCTGAGGACATTAGACTTAATTATATTTAATTAAATTTAAAACATTTCAATTCTGAGCGAAGTTCTCACAAATGTGTTCACTTCCCACATTTGGGCTGAAATCCACCCTAAGTCGTTGATCTTTGCTCATCCAATGAACTATTGTACCTGTTGTCAGATATCATGGGTCCCATGACTTCAGCCATTTTTCTGGCATGTCACCATACTTGTGTCACTTTTTGGGTCTATTTTTTAAGTCTATTTAATCATTTTAAACTTCCACCCAAAAAAGATCTTTATAGACTTAATTATATTTAATTAAATTTAAATGTTAAATTTCGGGCGAAATTATCACAAATGTGTTCACTTCCCACATTTATGCCGAAATCCACCCTAAGCCGTTGATCTTTTCTCATCCAACGGATGATGGTACATGTTGTCAGATGTCGTGGGTCCCATGGCTTCTGCCATTTTTCTGGCACGTCATCATACTCATGTCACTTTTCGGGTTTGTTTTTTAAGTCTATTTAATCATTTTAAAATTTCGCCTGAAAAAGAGCTTTATAGACTTAATTATATTTAATTAAATTTAAAATGTTAAATTCTGGGCGAAGTTCTCACAAATGTGTTCACTTCCCACATTTGGGTCAAAATCCACCCTAAATCATTGATCTTTGATCATCCAACGGACGATGGTACCTGTTGTCAGATGTCGTGGGTCCCATGACTTCTGCCATTTTTTTGGCACGTCACCATACTCGTGTCACTTTTCGGGTCTTTTTTTTAAGTCTATTTAATCATTTTAAAATTTCGCCCAAAAAAGAGCTTTATAGACTTAATTATATTTTTCCCATAGAAAAAGGTATTATTCGCCAAAAATTTATGGAATTTTTGTACCCTAGAAAAAAATCACCAATACAAAATAATTTGTTTCCCTATTTTAAACAAAAATTTCACCATCAATATGAAAAATTCCCCTCAAAAATAATGTCCGATTTGCCAAGATTTTAAACAATTGCCCAGGGGGTGGTTTCTTAAAGCTATCCCTGCCATATACCATAATTAGTTCCATCAAGCTTCGGAATATCCTTCCTGAAATAGTTAGTAGACATGGGATCTCCTCAAGTTGTTAAACTTCTGCAAAAAGAGGATTAATCTCTGATACCAATTGTTAGGTCCCGGAGGCAATTGAGGAGGGGGGGGTGAATCAGTTGTCTATAAATCTTAACCCAAATATAAGTTAACCAAACTTAATGCTTAATGTCGGTAAACCAAACTTAAATGTCGGTAATAGTTTAACAGTTAATTACATTACCAATAAAGTTTAACAGAAAGACAAATAACATCCACAACACATAACACAATTATTTGTATGTGGAAACCTTGTAAGGGGAAAAACCACGGTGGGAAACCTTACCCACAATCAGATGATACTACTGTAGATAGTGTGTGTGTAGAATATGGGGTCTGCACATGCAGAAAGGCCAACTGCCTAGAGCTCACTGCTCAATCACAAAATGGGAGTCACACTTACTACAATTGGATGGTTAAATCCAGTTAGAATGTACTACTTAAAATAGCATCTTCATATGTTGGATTCAGTACCGGTTAAGCTATGATTATCTTCTCAAATCCTTCCTTCAATCTTCAAATGATGTCTGCATGTATAGCTCTGCTTATATTCGCATATACCTTATTCACACTTCCTTACATTCCCATATCAATCTCACAAATGAGATCTTACATATATACCGAAACCTAAGACCAAATGTGTAGGTCAACTTACAAAGAATATTACAATTAAATCAATTACAAATGAATCAATATGTGATGCATCATGTCAATTCAATGCGTTTACAATGATAATCAATAAACAAAACATCTCCATAACGTGTTGTGCTAATCTGGAATAGATAATGCTTGCCAGTCCATAACCTAGACCTATTTGCCAGTAATAGCAAATATGAAAACCCGATTAGACCAATAACCAAATCTCCAAAACCAAGTGATCAAATAATGTCTTCAGCATAACCAAGTATCCTTCAAGTCATTCCAGGTGTTGGTGAATAATATAACCTATCGGTAAACAAGATACCGGTGACTGTGCATAAGTCACTGAACATGCCACTGAACATAACCAAATGTCTCGAAGTGTTGATAAGTGTTGACAAGTGATAACAAGTGTTGACATCGATGACAAAACCAATGCAACACATCCAAAATACCAACACTAAAAGAGGTTCTAACCTGTTTACCCATTTGACATTCTTTACATACCAGATTATAAGGCTTCACAATCTTAGGTATATCTCTAACTACCTTAGTTGAACTGATCTTCACAATGCAATCAAAATTTACATGACACAACCTCTTATGCCATATCCAACTCTCATCAATTTGTGTAATCAAACATGTCTTCTTGCCACAAATTTAAATGCAATATATTACCTTTTGTCTGTGTACCAGTTACAATCTCCAAACCTAATCTGTTAATGATTTTGCATATTCCATCCTTGAACTATAATTAAAATCCCTTATCTACCAATTGTCCTACACTCAAAAGATTATGCCTCAAACCTTCAACATAATAAACATTGTCAATATTGTTCTTACCATCAAATGATATAGTTCATTTTCCTTTAATCATACATGCTTTGTCATCTCCAAATCTAACTAGACCGCCATCATATTCTTGCAAAGATAGAAAATTTCTTTTATCTCCAGTCATATGATGTGAACAACCATTGTCAATTACCCATTCATCCTTGTTTTCAATTTTAGCAGCAAGTGCCTTCTCTTTAGGTACATTCTCTTCTAGTACCAAAACATCTTCTTTGATAGCCAATAATACCAATTCCTTTCCATTGTTGGAACCACTAGCAGAGTCTTCTGTCGGTTCATCATCAGAATTAGTAATGCCTTCCTCATCTGCTATGTAGCATGATTTGTATCTATTTTTCTTATACTTATACTTGTTCTGATATCTAGGGTTAGGCTTAAAAGATATTCTAACTCTTTCTTCAAATCTTGAATTCCTTTTAGGACATCTAGATGCAAAATGACCAATATTATTACTTGCAAAACATTTAAAAGGTGCTTTTCCTTCACACTTACTTCCTACTGGTCCTTTAGGTACTCTTATAGAAAATAGTGCTTCAACTTGCTCAAACTTATCATCTTCTCTCTTCATACCATCCAATTCCTTTTCATATAAATCTTTCCAATCTTTCTTACTAGTGGCTGATGCTGATGCATGAAAAGCAGGTTCAGTCTTCATAGCTCCCAAAAGTCCAAATTCTTTAAGCTCAAAAGAAGATAATTTCCCAACCAAAGTATCTCTGTTTATAGATGTATTAGCCATTGTTCTCAACTCATTAATAGCAGTAGCCTTCATCTTTTAAGCCGGTGGTAGGGCTCTCAGAACTTTAGAAACAATTTCATCTTCACTTAGAGTTCCACCACAACATTGAATTCCCATAACAATCTCATTTACCCTTTCCATGAATGCAGTAATCCTTTCATCTTTTTCCATCTTCAGGTTTTCATATCTCACCCGATAACCATCAAGTTTAGCAATCTTCATTGTAGGGTCACCTTGATTAAGAGTCTCTAACTTATCCCATATAGCCTTTCCAAATGATTTGTCAATTAATCCCATTATTTTCTGATCAAAAAGTGCAAACAAGAGGACTTATCTTTCTCTACAATCATTCTCAAGCTCCTTATCTAATTTTGTTGGAGGAGGATTGCTAGATGCCTAATTATGAGGTGTAACACCATTCTGTGTGATCTCCCAAATCTCCTTGTCAGGACATCTCAGATGAGTCTCCATTTGAATCTTCCATACTGTGTAATTTGTTCCATCAATCCTAGGAATATCTCTTTGAAATATAGCTCTAGATGACCTAAAATAACTTGAACTGTTAGTCAGCATAGGATCTTCCTTAGGTGGTTAAGCTTTCTGTAGAGAGGACCAAAGCTCTGATACCAATTGTTAGTTAGTTCAAATAACTGGAAGACAACTAAGAGAGGGGGGGTGAATCAGTTGTCACAGATTACCAAAACATTTAGCAATTAAAACTTTAATATCGGAACCCAAAATATTAATACCAGAATGCTTAAACTAAATACTGGAATAGTAGTTAAACCAATTAAGCATAAACAATAATCACAGAATAAATACCATCCACATGAAACCAATATTTATATTTGGAAAACTCGGTAAAGAGAAAAACCATAGTGGGAAGCATACCCATAGTCAGATAATACTTCTACAATAAGTATGTGAATTACAATTGAGGGGTTGGCACTTGTAGGAAGGCCAACAACCTAGAGTGCACTTCTCATCACAAAAGGAGTCTCACTGACTACATAGAAATCCAGACTATAATCTGGAGAAGTGTTTGAACTACAAATATAGCATCTCCTATGTTTGAGTAGAGTTATGGTTAAGCTCTATAACGGAGGACTAAATCCTCTTACATAAACCCAATTTGATCTTCAATGATCGACCAAATCCTCTTCTTAAATGTGTAGTGTCATAAAATTGTGACCCTAGTAATTTTTGACTGCATTAGGGTCCTCACGCATATGAATTCAAATCCTCTAGCTTGATCAGAGATCAGAGATTGCTCAGCCTTCATAAATAGCTTCTTCCTTGGCCTCTGCATCACTCCATCTGCACTCTGTCCTGGAGAAAGGGGTACAACATAGGCGTGACACCACTATTCCCCTTGGACAGAGACATGACACCCATGTCCTCCCAGGAAAGGGGTGTGGCGCTCCCGTTTGATGGTACGATGAATCAATAAGGATCCAGACAACTACTAAGAGGGGGGGTGAATCAGTAGATAGAAAACTTATTAGACTTTCACCAAACTTAAAAACAACCTCTCTAGTCAAACTCAGAACTGACTGGTTTAAACACTGAACTATCAAATGCAATATTATTGTCAAGTAAACTAGTTGACTGTCATAATAGAATAATAGTAAAACAACTCTGAAACTCTCAAGAAAATTTGACCCAATCATTCAAATACTTTACTGACAAAAGTAAAAGCATATTTTAGATTGTTGTCAGTCATTAAATCATATCTAAGTGGATTTAGTAGTTAAGCAATTTAACCATAGTAAACATAACCACAAAAACATTCACCACTTGACACAGTGATTTTAACGTGGAAACCCAAATGAGAAAAACCATAGTGGGGATTAATACCCACAAATATTCTAAACTCTTTTGAAGTTCACCCCGTTAGGAGCCAAGCCTGTTAAAGCTTTTACAAAGTCCTGTTAAGAACAGTTCCTGTTAGGGACCACCCAGTTAAGGGATTGACTATAAAGCCCTATTAGAAGCAATACCCTATTAGGAGTAACCTTGGTAGAGGATTTTAAATCCAAGCTAATGGATCACCTGGTTAGAGGATTTAGATAACACTAAGATTGCTAGAGCTTGCCTGGTTAGGGGATTTGACTATTGTAATTGTTAGAGAACAACAGGGGTTTGTTGATCTATTGAATAGCACTACACTACTTGATTAGATCCTTTTCATGCTCCTATCTACCTTTATACATATTGCAGATACATCATCAGGTTCGGCAACCACTCACTCTTGCTCTCAACAAAAAATTGCCAACACTACAACAAACTAGCTCATCGACCTTATAAACAAAAACAATAGGTCAGTAACACATCACAAACCTAAGATCTCATAGAGATTACAAAAAAATTGGTTCAACTATGACCATTGGGTTACATAGCAATTATTGTACATCATTCAAGACAACCTCGACCACTCCTTGATCACCACTTCATCAAACTCTATAACTCATCACGCGGTTTCCACTCCATGCAATGAACTTGCTCATTCCTAAGATAAAACCATTATCTCTATGCACCAAAAATCATTTGAAACTCTTCTCATACAACATGCATACGTGGCATAATCATTACCATTCACCATTTGATCATAAACCACTACAACTGATTCACCAAGCTCCATCGGTTAGGGTTTTGGAAATCAATAGGTAGGGTTATTGGTTGATCTCTCTACATCATAAGTAATACCAGTTTCCTTCACAAGCTCACCTACCGGTTGCAGTTCCCTTTACTATCTCTTCCACTGGTTGCAAAACAACATCATAACAACATCGTTACCGATTATAATTGACATCAATGACAACATAACATTTCATTAATGCAATCTTCAGGCAAATGCCAACAATCTCCCCCTTTGCCATTGATGGCAATACAAGTATAAATACCCTTGATTATGATGATGTGTATAGGAATCCCGGTTTACATTTTACCATGTATTCTCCTTCAACTGAGTCTTCATGTCTTCAACTAGTAACTGGCTATAGATCTTCTCAAAATCATACAATTCTTCAACTAGTCTTATAGTTCTTCTCCCCCTTGACAACAATGTCAAAGTGAAAGTAAAACATACAATGTCATACTTCACTATTCTGCATCATCAACCTGCAACTTGATTCTCTCCCTGTGGAATAACTCCACTCTACACCAATCTTGTTGTAAGATTATTCAATTAGCTCTAGGACTGATGTATTCTATGTGTCGACTTGAATTTCATCCTCAGAATGATACCTGCAACAAGTTAGTTTCACAAAATACCAATGGAAATGCTAAGGAAAATCCAAATTCAACCAATGAAACTACATGAAATACATATGAAATAAAATACTAATATTACCTTCATGGTTTATGTCGGATTGTGTCCTAACTCCACTGTTCCTGGTTGCAGATGGTGTGCTCTCAGACAATGCACTGATAGCTTCCAAGATGGCATATGAAGAATAGACTGATAACTAATAGTTAACTGATACTATGATATGCAATGCTACATGATTATGCTAAAATGATAATGCTATATGATAATTGTTATTTGCTTCAAGATTAAAACTCACAGATGCATAAGTTTTACAAATGATTTGCTTGAAAATGCACTTGAAGTCTCTTGAAGTCTAACTCTCTCTCAATTTAGCTCTTGATTTTATAGAATTTGAGAGGATGAGATGATGTGGCTCAGATCAATGGTCATGATCAGATCTACATATTTGGATGGCTATGAGCAAAGGTGAAGGTTGAGAGAAAGGGGGAAGGAGAAGACAAGTGTCACTCATCTCACCTTGACTGGGTTGTTGATTGAGGGAATCTAGGGATGGTTAGAGAAAATTTAGGCATGAGAGGACAAGTGGACTCAAGTCCTTCCTAAGATGTAGGGGTGTTGGAGAGAATATAGAAGATGGTTATAAAATATGTGTACGTACACAATATTCATTGAATTTGGAGGTTGGAGATAAATGATGAATTATTTAAGAAATATTAATTTCCTTAGCCACATGATGGATGAGTTGGCAAAGGGAAGATGAAGTGGAGATGGAAGGTGAGTTGAATAAGAAAGATTAAATAATTTAAGAAATCATTTAATATTCGAGACTATAGGATAGGAGAATAACCATTAAATATTAGATATTTAAATGATTAAAGGAGATAACTAAATATTAGATATTTAATTAACTTGGTTAGAAGGAATAATTAAATATTAGATATTTAATTAACTTGGTTAGAAGGAATAATTAAATATTAGATATTTAATTATTTTAGAGGAATAGAATAGATGAATTAATTAATAAAATATTAATTAATAGAAAGACACTAAAATGAATTAAATAAATTGATCTTTTCAAATTAACTATTTAATAGAAGAATAATCATTAAATAAATATAAAATATTTATTTAATTTCTCATAGCCATTTTTATGTGTATACATTCTACATCCTACTCAATTGACCTCATGTAGGGGCACAACCTCTAGCTGACCTCTAAGATACTCAAAAGTAGTCTTAGGCAGAGGTTTAGTAAAGATATTTGCAAGCTGCTACTTGGTGGATACATGCTCTAATAACACATCTTTACTCTGCACTTTCTTAAGAAATGATATTTCAGCTCAATATGCTTAGTTCTAGCATGCAACACCGAGTTCTTTGAGATATTTATTGCACTGGTGTTGTCACATAAAAATTTTATTGGTTATGTAATCTTCAGCTTGAATCCTTTCAGAATGTGTTTCATCCAGATTGCCTGGGTACAATTCATATACGCTGCAACATACTCAACTTCAGCAGTGGACTGTGATATATAGCTCTACTTCTTGCTGCTCCATGATACAAGTCTTCCTCCAAGAAAGAATGCACCACCGGTTGTGATCTTCCTATCATCAACATTACCTGCCAGTCTACATCTATATAAACCTTCAAATCAAAGTAACCTGCATATGGATACCATAATCCATAGTCAATCATACCTTTCAAATATCTGAATATTCTTTTGGTTTCTATCAAGTGTGTATCCTTTGGATTCTTTTGAAATCTGACAACTAGACCAACTGCATGAGCTATATCCAGTCTGTTGTGAACAAAATAATGTAGTTTTCCTATCATTGACCTATACTCCTTTTCATCAACAGATGTGGCTCCATCCTCCTTAGACAGTTTACAACCTATAATCATTGGTGTCCCAACTGGTTTACAGTCACTCATTCCAAATTTCTTCAATACCTCTTTCACATATTTAGACCGTGTGATAAAATACCACTCTTCATCTACTGAATTTGCAAACCTATAATTTTTTTATCTCCCCTACTATAAACATTTCAAATTCATTTTTCATCTCATTTGCAAAGTCATCACTCATGTCATCATTTCCTCCAAATATGATATCATCCACAAATACTTCACTATCTAGTATCTTATCTCCTTCAGATTTGAGATATATATTGTTGTCTTCACTGGTTCTCTAAAAATATATCTTCATCAGGTGTGAATGTAACCTTTCATACCATGCTCTCAGTGCTTGCTTCAAACCATATAGTGCCTTGTGCAACTTCACACCATATCTTTTGCATCAGTCAAAGCATAACCATCTAGTTGCTCAATGTATACTTCTTCTTCAGTATTCCATTTAGCAATGCTGACTTCACATCCATCTGATATACTTTGAATCCCTGGTATGTTTCAAATGAAAGTAGTGTCCTAACACCTTCCAATCTAGCAACTGGTGCAAATGTCTCACCATAGTATTCTCCTTCTTCCTGTGCATAACCTTTGCATACCAATCTAGCTTTGTTTCAGACTACTACTCTATCTTCATTCAGTTTATTCATGAATACCCATTTATTACTTATCACATTTTTATTCACCGGTCTGGGTACTAGGGTCCATGTGTTGTTCTTCTTAATCTGGTCAAGATCCTCCTCCATAGCTTTGATCCAGTGATAATCTCCAAATGCTTCCTGAGCAGTTCTAGGCTCAATAGTGGATATCATGTAAGAATTCTCTCTGATTCTTCTTCTGGTTAACACTCCAACATATTTATCTCCAATAATCTGGTCAAGATTATGATTGAGTCTCACATACCTCGGAATGACATGATCATTATCTTCAGATTCTTCTTCTTCATTTTCATCATCTTCTGAATTTACCTGTTTCGGTTGAACTAGTACAACAACATTCTCTTCACCAGCTTATGGCTTCACCAGTTCTGGTTCCAGAATTAGAATGCAAGGTTATTCTTCCTTTTTCTTGTTGGAAACCAATAACATTGAGAGGGTGGTTGAATCAGTGTTATACCAGAATAGAAGATTTTAGCCTTAACAAAACATACATACACCAACCAGTATATCGGTATAAATAGAATTGAAAGAGATAATGAAACCAATGAGCCAAACACATAAATGAGAACCATAATACATAGATTTATACGTGGAAAACCTCAATGAGGAAAAACCATGGTGGGATTTGTGACCCACAATATCAATTCACTGGCTATATGAAGAGATATTACAATATATGATGGGCTTGCACTTGCAAGAAGGCTTCCAGCCTAGAGCACACTTCTCATCACAATAGGAGCCTCACTAACTACATAACAATCCAGACAACAATCTAGAGAAGTGTGAACTTCTTGGTATAACATCTCCTATGCCAAAATACAGTTACGGTTTAAGCTCTGTCTGTTCCGGTCAAAACCCCAAACCTCAGTACTGGAATAAACCTTACAATGAATTCCTCACATACATAGTCTCTCTGATATATTTTGCATTAAATTGCATCCATATATCCATATCACATGTCTATCCCTATCCTCTTATTGCAAAAATTATTTAATCAATCTCTCTTATATACCCTATACAAATTTATGCCTTATGTCGGCCTACAAGGATATATACAATATCATATTTACATGTTGGCCATAGCATAAATGAATAATCATTAAATCAAGTTGCCGATACCGAATCCAAGATGTGTCGGCCTCCAATACCAATGACCTTTACCATACCATGTTAGCCTGCATTGTCGGTTACCGAAGAAATCTTCTATCCTGCCGGTGTCGGTGCAAGTGGTGGTGCCGGTGTAGAGTTTGTGAAGTGCTTGCCGATACACCATATGAAGCTGGAACCTAAAATCATGTTGCCATCAATGACAACATATTGAAACCTAACCAATAGAGTGTCAATTGCCAACAATCTCCCCCTTTGGCATTGATGGCAACACTCATGTGAAAAAAAAAAGGGTCATGGTTTCATCCTGCCCTGCTCCCCCTGAGTTGAATATGCAAAATGCTCCAATATTCCAAAAACTATAAATCCCCCTAATGTATACAACCCTTCATTCATTTTCACATGTGTACTACTCCCCCTTTGACATCAATGCTCAAAAATTGTAAAAAGAATGTCAAAGAATGATAACTGTACACTGAATACCTTAAAAAATGTCTTATCGAAGCTTGACCAATTTCAAGATTTCTGGGTAAGCTTTCTCCAATAACTCCACATAAGTATCCCAGCTGATTTTGAAAGTGTCATAGATAGATACAAGTCCACTCAGTAAATATGGAAGTGATTCTTTCTCATTAACTTTTATTGGTGTGGGCTTACCAAGCATATCCATGCATTCCCTCTTATGTACACCAAGTGAATCCAATCTTGGACTCACCAAACCTCTGAGACTTATGGCTCTCCGAATGATCTTATCTCTTTCCTTTTCAATAGCACAAATTTGATTCTCCAAGGTCAAAATTTGTTCATCAATAGATGTTGTCAGTGGAATTAGTCCATCAAAAGAGTTAGCAATACTATAAATTTTATCCTATACCTCTTTTATCTTTTTATCTACTTTTGCTGTAAGAATCTTTGTATTGCGACATTATCTAAATATGTTAGTACCTTGTTTCCAAAAAAATTCTATCTGAATTAACTTCTCCTCAATCTTTTTCTTCTCTCTGTCGATGATCTGATCAAAAGCAGCTCTCTTAGCCAAAGTGAATTTTTCAAGAGCTAGTCGGTTAGAGATCTGCTATAATGATTGAAAATGTTTAGAGATGTGTTCTGTTATTATCTTAAGCTTGTCGGAAGGGCTCACTTCTTTCTCAATCTTATATTTTGGGACCAATTTGTGTAAAATAATTATGGATTGATCTATAATCCCTTTGTTTGTGGTTCCCTCCATCAGTTTCTGAGCAGCCATCATGATTAGTTCTATGGGACTCATCTCTGTGATGTTTTTCTTTTCCACTAGAGAAGTGTCAATTGTCAATAATGATGTGCCAACAACTAGTTCCCTACCAGATTCCCCTATTTTCTCTGGTGATTTAACTTTTATTACCTCCTCACCTGTACCAGTGGCTTTGCCACTTGGTGCAGTTTGTGCAACTGTTAGTTCCTCTATAGGAACAATATTCTCAACCTATACATTAGTATATGGAGGACAAGTATCCTCAATGTTAGTATTTTATACAATGTTCTCAGCATTAACTGGTGTTTCAATATGTGTCTGTACATTTGTGTTAACCGGTGGCTCAATTTACACTATCTTGATATTATTCAAAATTGAGGGTGGAGTACCCATAATTCCTTTGCCTTTCCCTTCAACTAGTGTATCTAGAATATCATCCTTTGTCTTTGGTGAAGTGAGGAATCCTCTATGCTCTCCCAAAAAATTTATCCAACCCTTTCGTGTTTCCTTTATTATCTCATTCATCCTTCCTAACATTAGGCTAGCTATTCTATGCTTGTTGTTAAAATCCTTTCTATCTACAGCCTCAATTGTCTTCTCCATCTAATCTGGAGTTATAGCAACACATATAGCTAAAAGTTCATGCTTCTTAATGTGTTTATCTTCTTGTATTGCAGATAACCTTCTAGCATCTAACATGTTGTATAGCTTTGCCAGTATTTGATTTTCTATTTCAATTAATGCTTTCTTATAGATATCTAAATATAGAAGAATTGCTTCCTTTACCTCTCTCTATTCATCATCTTCAAATGTATCATAATAAGACTTAACATTTTTCAGCATCCCGTCCTTAGTTATTTCATCTACAATTTCAGCACAGGTCTTAGGCAGAATAATTGTTACATTACCAGTCTCCAGTGCCAAATCAATGTCACTCTTCTTCCTCCTTCTGGTAGTACCGGATGTAGCTGATGGTATAGCCTTGGGTGCTTGCTTCTATGCCGGTAATTTGATGGTGACCTTCCTAACCGGTTGTTTTTTTTCTTCCACTTTAGGTTCTTTCGGTTTCTTCCTCACAACCCTTTTGAATGCTAATGGTGTGTCATCTTCAGGCTCAAAATCTGCAGTCACAGGTTCAATGTGAACTACTAGATCCTTGCTCTTTCTCCTTTTCTCTGGGACAACATCAATGAGTGCCTTAATATCCTTTGAAACTTCCTATACAAACTTGCTTACCTCACCTTCTTGTTTTTCCCTCTTCTTTCGATTGAACTCAATTTCAACCTCAAGAGTCTTTTGATGTGATGTTCCATAAGGTTTTTTTACTTCATCTATATCTGCATCAAGTATAATTTTCATATATGCATCAAGAATTAATGTATCCACCTCATATCCCATTTCCTCTATCCAAATCTTTTGGGGCTTGACTGCCTCCATGAGAGTCACATCCTTCTTAACCATGAAACAAATGTCGGTAGAGTATTTCTCTACTATTTACTCAGGTATCCTTATTCTAGACCTCATAGATTTCTGAAAAATCCTTGAAGTAACCCCATACCTTATCATCTCTAAGACTTCCCAATGTAGCAATTGATTTCTTAAGTTGTCTTCCTACCGGGATGTCAAAAGCCCATTGCTTCCTTCCAGAACTGGGGGTATCATTTAAAAAGTATAAAATTAAGTAGACTAACAAATTTCCATACCGGAAGGTGCCCTTCTTCTCACCTTTAATCTTTCCTAAATTGATCAATAACTCCTCAAGCATCCAGTCACAAAGATCTAACTTGATATTTTCTCTCATCATTCTATATGCGGCCAAAACACATGAACTTGAAACTGAATTCAGTCAGTTAGACTGAGTTACCTTGTAGCCTATGATCATGCTTCCAAATTTGATATGGGTGTCGATGATGGTGCTCACCTTCACCGGTCTCTTATCTGATGTGGCACTGGTGATCCTCCTTACAAAGTCATTTGATACTTTCTTATCCGGATGTTGCCCTGTTGATGGCCAACCCGTAATTGCCCGGATGACTTGCATAGTGATTTTGTAGGGTCAGTCTAGCCATATGAATTTTCCATGTACTCTACTCAGTACATATTTGACTATCTCATCCTCAAACTCTGGAATATCCAGAATAGCCATGAACCCTAGATCTTTGATATGTTTATATGCCAGTTTGATTTTACCAGATTCTCCCATGAGTTCATTCATATACATCCCCTTGATCTCCAAAGTGCCTAATTCCTCTATATGACAATGAATATAGGCCCTAACATCTTCCACATATACCACTCCCTCCAGGACGCGAGAAAACGCTCCAACCAAATCTTCCTTGGTAGCCACATGTGGATACCATTTGAAAATTTGCCTGGGGTAGTTCTTAGCTTCTACTACAGTTGGATTTGCAACAAAAATAGGAGCAGAAGATGATCCCGATTTCATGATTCTATTGGGATCCAAGAACACTGAGGGGGGGGGTGAATCAGTGTTCTTGTAGTACCCCTGCCCTAATCAGGTTTTAATCTTGGTTAGTTATCATGTAATCATGTTATAGTCAGATGTTTTAATTAATGTGTGTACCTGTTAATGTGGTTATCACATCAATTCGTATGTAAGTTTATTATTCTCTTGAATTGTGCTATTAATCTTGGGATAACAATCTTATATATATATATATATATATATATATGCATGTGTGATTCATGGTTGCAGGAGATTGCAAGTATAGTATCACATGGGTGCGAGGTTTGACTCCATCTGAGTTCATAGGTTTGAATGCTCCTCATTAACCCTTAGAAATTGGATTAGGTGGTCGGGAGACCCTCATTTGACCCTAGTTGTGCTCAAGTGAGTGTCATCAGTCGTCTATCAGTATTCCTTTGGTTGGGTATGTAGGTCGTATGTTTGGTTGGCTTTCTTGGATTGCGTGTTTTGTGTTTGTGGTTAAATTGAGTAATTAATACTTTTCATTTTTTTTTATTAAGTTGTGTTTATGCATTAAAAATTAAGGGAATAAATTGAATATGTAGTACCCCTGCCCTAATCAATCTCTAACCTTGGTTTAATCTTGATTAGTTTATCTTAATATAATGTTATAGTCAGATGTTGATTTAACGCATAGCTGTTGATGTGGTTTTCACACTAGTTGTATGCAAGTTGTTTAGTGTTCCTATTTCGTGGTATTAATATTGAGCTAACGCTTTTATTAAATTTTATATATGTATGCATGTATGACTTCTGGTTGCAGGAAATTTCAGGTACAACGCCGCATGAGTGCGAGGTTCGTCTTCACCTGGATGTGCAGGTTTGAGTGTACCTTTTTAATCCTTAGAGTTGGATTAGGTGGTCGTAAGACCCTAGTTGAACTTAGTCATGCTCAAGTGAGCATCGTCAGTCATCGTCGGTGATCCCTTTTGTTTGGGTTTGCGAGTCGTCTGTTTGGTTGACCTTCTCGATTTGCGTGCTTGGTGTGCCTGGTTAAATTGATTAATTAGTCCTTAGTAATTATCTGGATTAAATATGTATTTGTGCATTAGAGATTAATGGGCTAGATTAATCGGAATTTCGTTATGCGATATTCGTTGTTATTGGATTGCTTATTTTAAATTGGGAGTAAATTCGATTAAATGACTGATTTTGAATATTAAATGCATTGTATATATGCTGTTGAAAAAAAAAAAAAGTTTTATATTTTATCGCCATAGAGTTAATTGTGTTCTGTTGGCTTATTTGATTTGAAAGGTTAAATTTAATTAAAGGAGAAAATCGATTTTGGAATTGATAAAGCAAGTTAATTTGTTGCTAGCTAGAAAAGAATTAAATTTTGAGAATTATTTGTAAATAAGAATTTTTATTCCAAAAATAGAATTTTTGGTCAACTCTTCCATATAACCCAAATTTGGGGAAAAATGGATGGATGGACATTTTTGGAGAATTTTTGATGGGAAAATATTTTGGAGATGAAATTGGAGGATTTTGGATGGAGAAGGAAGGGTTTGGGAGCTGGAGTTTTGGACTCTTCGACAGATCTTGCCAGGAATGCGAGATCAGGTAGGATCTGTTTAACCATTTGGTTTTAAAATAAAATAGTTCCTTGTTTGGCCATTTGAGTTTGGCTAGAGATTTTAATGGAAATGTGTATTTTCCTCATTGTTGTTTGGGTGTTTGAAACCCTTTGTTATTGGAAAGGATGAAAAACCTTCAAGAAAATATGATATCTAAACTAGTTCGTTTAAACCGAAATTTTAGTAAATCGAAATTTTATTATGAATTTTGCGGTGGGCGTTCTGTGTTTATTGAAAACCGAACTGTGTTTCCAATTTGAGAAGATATTGTCCTTTCTGATTATTGCCTTTGCGAGTTTAATTTCTGTAATCGCTTTTAATTATGAAATGGCAAGAGTGCTTTGTTTGATAGGACCCTGTCGTATGGCTTGACTTGGGGTACCTGTTTCAGTCCTCGTTTCCGAGTTGACTGTTGTTTGTGGTAGTGTCGTTTCTGGTCATATCCTCTTGTGTGAGTCGTATGATGATTGTGGTTGACCGTTGTTGGTCGGGTCTCTAGTTAGAGTACCGTCAGTAAGTGATTACCCTTGAGTCGTGTTTGACCAGATGATTGTTCCTCTCTTCTTGAACTCCGTTCGTCTGACCATGTGTATCCCTTGGTTTTGAGTTCGTCCGAGTATAGTCTAGTGTCGTATGGGAAAGTGGCTTTCGATTGGGGGCCGTGCCCAAAGTGGCTGCTGGGTAACCCATCGAAAGTGAGTCTAATAAGTGATAACCTAACGATAGATTAGAATGTAATCTCTAAATAAGATATTGTGCCTCACACATGGGATGAGTGCTATCATAGACTCGACATGCTGTGGGAAGGCCTGAAATGGCAAACCACCATCCTTGTCTTCACGAGAGGATGTGTGGATCCACATGAGGCTTGGATGGGCCGGAAGCTCGGATTAGGTTGCCAGGGTAACCCAGCGTATGGGGCCGGGACCTATGAAGACTTGCCATGGTAACCATACCAGGTTGTGTGATGACACTTGTCCCTACGTCCGCTAGTGTGTAGTCGTTTTGTCCTGTTAGGAGCACCTTTGTGGGTCGTCCTGTTATCTCTGCCCTTGTGAGTATCGGTTTCATGTTTGACCTTGGATGGTGATGGCTCAGTTTTATGGAAGCTCTTCTGGACCTTTGTTTTAGCTTTGATTATGTTCAGCTGGATCCTGTTCTTTCCAGGGATTGTTTATGTATTTATTGACCGATGCGGTCACTTGTAAATTGCTTATGTATCGCCTTGATGGCTGGATTGTAAATGGTGTAACCTCTTGTATTCTTAACTTTATTAATTATCAGAGGGGTCTTGCAGTTGAGCAGACCCAGAGATGTAGCCCTTTAGGGGTGAACTCCGAGATCATTATGGTGTTATGGGATGTATTCTCTTATGTTTCCTTTATTCAGCTTTATCATGTATGATTAACTTATGTTAGAATGGTTAAGTGGATAATTGGAGTTAACTATAAATGCTTATATTCAGTTTCCTTCTTGAATGCCATGTTGATAGAATGCCTAAGTGGTTTAGATGAGATGTATCGTAGATGCATGTATGTAATCGTCTTTTTAAATGCAATAAGTTGGAATATGAAAGAATGTAACTTAGAGTAATGAATTATACTCAGTTGTTGTTAAGGAATTTAAATATGCTTGGAAAGATCTCATATGTTTATGATGAAATTCTAGTGTATTAAAGTGTTAGATGTATGGCTTGTATTTTTAATGAAAAGCTTGAATGAAGATTGTGAATGGATCTTAATGATGAATCTTCGCTTGTGATTTATATTTCCCTCTTTTGAAAGGAATTATCCTGATTATGAATTATCTCGTTATTAAGATATTCAGCTTTTGGATTAATTGTGTGAGTTAAGTGAATTGTGAAATTTTAAGTAATCTCGTTGGGAAACTCTTTAGGTGTTAGTTGATGTCTTCCGCTATGTAATCTGAATCTTTGATATCTTGTTGCATCTTATGTGTTGTATCTTTCAAAAAAAAAATTGCACTCTATTCTTGTGTTATGGCTTAATCCCTTCGGGGTTTCCTGGCGGGGCATTACAGAATAGGTTCCCTTTATGCGATTAATTGTTATTTAGAATTGCTGAATTCAAATTGGTAGCTAGTTTAAATTAAATGGTAAATTTTAATGGATTAATTTACTTAGTTATAATTTTGGAACAGAAAAATTTAAATTAATTTGAAATAGAATGAATTTAATCTCTTGCCTTATAAAAATAGAAAGGTTAATTTCAATTATTTGGGAAAATCAATTTTAATTAGAAAAAAACAAGTTTAATATATTGATTTGTTGAAAAGAATGATTTTTGAATTTTATTTAAAAGAAAGTATTTTAAATTCAAAAAATAAGAATTAATTTAATTTCTTTGCCTTTTAAAAAATAAAAAAATAAAATAGAGTTTAAACTATTGCCTTAATTACTTTTAGAAAAGTTAATTAAATGTCATGAGAAAAGAGAAATAAAAGAAATGATTTTTATAAATAACTTTCCCATTTACTTTTTGGAAATTAGAAAAAAAAAAATTCTTTTATTATTAAATATTATGATTTATTAGAAAACATTTTTCAACCTAAAAGTGGAGGTTGAATATTTTTCAAGATTATGCTTGTGAGTACATGGGAAAGGGGAATGGATATTTTTGAGAAATTTTGGAGGCCAGATTGGAAACCAGAACTGGAGCTTGGAGGTTTGATTCAGATTGTTTGCAGAGTAGTCATCCATGATTGCTATCACAGGTTGCGTGTTTGTCACTCTTCTTTTTGTTTTGAAATTTTGAAATTTAGTTTTAAAAAAATACTTCTTGTATGTTAATTTTTCTGAAAGATCTTTGTTTGGAGAGTTTTTAAAATTTTTTAAATTTGAGAAAGGGTTTCCTGGTTTGGGAAAGGGTTTTGTTTTCCTATTATATGAATTTACAAATTTGTGGTGAAAGGAAAAGTTATGCTGGTAAAATTTTTGGGAATTTCTTCTTTCTGTGTATTTTTGTGTTCTTCCTGTATATGGAGAAAATTAGATATTTTTGGTTTAATAAATTTCCCTTAAGGCTTTGTGAAAGAAAGATTTAGGAAACTTTATGTTTTTCTCAAATCTCTTTTCTGTCACAGACATTTTTTTGGTTCCTGGTATAAATTCTTTTTCAGAAAATAATTTTATGGATGGTTGCAGTTTATTAAACATTTTTATTTAAACAAAAATAAATTTGTCTGTGATTTTATTAAACTCTATTTTCTCAAAGTGCTCAGAAAAGAGATTTTTTTTTTATAATCTCTGGGAAAGGAAAAGAGATTTTTATAATCTCTGATTAAAAATAAAAGATATGTTTTGCTGGGTCTATGAATACCTAGAGATTGGGTATTGTATTTATTAGTTTTAATAAAAAAAATTTAAAAATTAAGTGTTAATTGATAAAAGTTTATTAACTCAAAAATTTTGAGTTTGCTGTGAACACTCAGAAAATTTTAGTATTCTCATGCCCTTGGAAATGCATTTGTTTAAAAAAAAAAAAGGTATTTAATGCTCAAAAAAATATATATATAAAAATATTATTAAAAAAACAAAAAACAAAAAAACAAAACATGTAAATAAAGTTTATATATATATATATATATATATATATATATATATATATATATATATATATATATATATATATATATATATATAATGTGGCTTTAACTAATATTTAATTTAATGAATATTAATTCATCAATGTGGTTTTAATTAATATTTAGTTTAAGGAATATTAATTAATAAATGTTGTTATTAATATTGTTTAGTGAATATAATATTATATATATTTATATATTCTTTCATTAGTGGATGTATTTATATTTATTTAAATTAGTGGATTACATAATATATTATGTTAATTGGGGAATTTCAAAATGGAAAAGTGGAAAACAATTAGATATAGTTGGAAATGAAATTATTTCCTTTTTGCTGTGGTTTTAATTAATATTTAGTTTAAGGAATATTAATTAATAAATGTTGTTATTAATATTGTTTAGTGAATATAATATTATATATATTTATATATTCTTTCATTAGTGGATGTATTTATATTTATTTAAATTAGTGGATTACATAATATATTATGTTAATTGGGGAATTTCAAAATGGAAAAGTGGAAAACAATTAGATATAGTTGGAAATGAAATTATTTCCTTTTTGCTGTAATATATATATATATATATATATATATATATATATATATATATATATATATATATATATATATATATATATATATATATATATATATATATATATATATATATATATATATATATATAAATGTAAATTGGGTTTAATCATAGAAATAAAATGATTAAATTTGATTGGTTACAATCGTAAATTTTGTTGTGAAAATGGAGATTATATTTACGTTTAGTCGATATGACTTTTATTTAAAAAGAATTATTTTGATTTAAGTATCGAATTTAGTTTTCACATATATTTTAAATATTATTTTCATTAACTAGAAATTTGAACTTAAATAATGTTTGTGATAACCAAATTGGTATTAATTGAAATGAATTTATCATTGTCTTTAAATGATGGTTAATTTGAGCGTATGTTTACTTAGATTATCTTCATGTGCTATTCCAATTGTGGTATTGAATCTATCTTGTATGTTGATTTCCTGTTATTGTTTTTTGAAAACTTAGATCCTTTAGAAAACTAGATCGATTGTTGTGTGAAAACAATAGGAAAGAAGATTGTCTTTTCCAATCTATGCCTATGCATGTTTAATTTTTTGTATTCGCATTTGCTTAAGAAATGGAAAGTCCTTGTTTGTAATTTTGGTTATTGTCGTTTGTCGATTTAGGTACCAGTTTATGTCCTTAATCCTGAATCTTGAAAGTTTTTATGTGACGGTTTATATTCGATCATGTCCTTTGTGCGAATGTTTAATATTGGTTTGTGGTAGACCAGAGTTGGTCAGGTCTCTAGTTAGAGTACCGTCAGCCAATGCACCCCGTATGAAGTTCAAATTGACCAAGTGGGTAACCCTACCCTATTGAACTCCATTTGCTTGACCTTGTGTATTCCTAGGTTTTAGGAGTTCATGTGAGTATGTTTGTTAGTATGTTGTTATGTTGCCTTTGAGAGGAGCACGATTGTCAAGTCATCCTAATGTTATTGCCCTCATGAGAACCTGATATTCATGTTAGACCATGGGATGCTTATGATGGGTTGCGAAGATTTAATTTCGCAGATGCTCTAGTTGAAGTATAATAATTGCTTTTTATTATGTTATGTTGGATCCTTTCCTATTCAGGGATCATTTATGTATTTGTTGGACCAATGTGGTTGTTTGTTTTATTGGCTATGTTCGTCTTGATGGCAGGATTGTAAATGATGTAAACCTTATGTATTCTTCACTATTGATTAAGTATCAGAGGGGTCTTGCAGTTGAGCAGACTCGGAGATGTAGCCCACTAGGGGTGAGCTCCGAGGTCATTTCGGTGTTATGTGGTGTTTTTTCATTCTAATGTTACCTTTTAATTTGTCATGTATTGGATGTTTTAGGTTAAAATGTATAATGGGGATTAGATGAAATTAATCATAAATGCATGTATGTAGTCAATTTATTAAATCCAGTAATAAGGATCATAAAAGAATGTAGATTTGATTAATGGAATATATTCAATATCGATAACACCATTAAGTATGCATGGAAAGTATTTATTAGTTTATGATGAAGTTAAAGTATGTTATGGAACTAGATGCATGGCATGTGTTTAATGTAAAATTGAACGTAATGAATGGTTAAAATTTATTGGATGAACTTAATCATGTTAACCATAGCTTTAACTCTAAATGATGAACTTCGCTAAGTTTTCTATATTTTAGCTCTAATGAATGAACTTTCTCATGTTATCTATGTTTTAACTGTAATGGGTAAATTTCCTCATGTTGGCTACATCTTCAACCATAATGGATGAACGCATCCTATTCTCTATAATTTTAATCTACTGAACAAATTATATCCTTGTTTAAAGTAATATCATGAAATTAAGTTAACCTGCTTAATTGGATCAAATGTCGTGAGTTGAGTTAGATGTTAATTTAAGTAATCACGTTGGGAAACTCCTTAGGTATTGTTTAGTCTTCCGTTGTGTTATCTGAGCTGTTGATAACTCATTGTATCATTTTGTTATGTTTAATTTATAAAAAAAATGATTTTCACTCCATTAGTGTGTTTTAGCTTTAGCCCTTCGAGGTATTACAATTTGGTATCAGAGCACATGTTGCAAACACTGGGATCTCTGGTGTCACTTTTGCCCTTATTTTGTGTGAGGTGTATCGACCTTATGTTGTATGCTTGTCCTCTTTTTGTGTGTATGTGATTGAGGCATAGGATCTTGAAGATCTTAAGGACTCTTGTTCTATTCTTTTGTGTATTCTTTCAAGCAAACCTCAATTGTGTGTAACATGTGTGTTCACACCTTTCTTTTAACTTCTTGATGTTGGTGCTTTTTGAGTGATTATATGTGCTTGTCTTGAATCTGAATGTAGTACCCCTACCCTAATCTATTTCTAACCTTGGTTTAATCTTGATTAGTTTATCGTAATTTAATTTTATAGTCAGATGTTTGATTTAACGCATAGCTATGGATGTGGTTCTCACTCTAGTTGTATGCTAGTTGTTAGTGTGCCTATTTCGTGGTGTCAATATTGAGCTAACGTTTTCATTAAATTTTATATATGTATGCATGTATGACTCTTGGTTGCAGGAGATTTCAGGTACAACGCCGCATGAGTGCGAGGTTCTTCTTCACCCGGATTGCAGGTTTGAGTGTACCCTTTTTAATCCTTAGAGTTGGATTAGGTGGTCGTAAGACCCTAGTCGACCTTAGTCATGCTCAAGTGAGCATCGTCAGTCGTCGTCGGTAATCCCTTGTTGGTTTGGGTTGCGAGTCGTCTGTTTGGTTGACCTTCTCGGTTTGTGTGCTTGGTGTGTTGGTTAAATTGGTTAATTAGTCCTTGGCAATTATTTTGATTATATATGTGTTTGTGCATTGAAGATTAATGGATTAAATTAATCGGGTTTTCGTTATGCGATTTTAGTTGATATTGGATTTCTCCTTTTAAATTGGGAGTGAATTCGATTAAATAACTGATTTTGAATATTAAATGGTTTTTGGTATATGCTGTTGAAAAGAAAGATTTGTATTTATTTGCGATAGGTTTAATGGCATTCTGTTGGATTATTAAATCAGAAAGGTTAGATTGAATTGATTGGGGAAATCGATTTTTGAGTTGAATAGCAAGTTAATTTGTTGTTATTATTAGATAAAGATTAAATTTTGTGAATTATTTGTAAATAAGAATTTTTATTCCAAAAATGGAATTTTTGGGTCAACTCTTCCATATAGCCCAAATTTGGGGAAAATTTGGGGAGGATGGACATTTTTGGAGGAGATTTTGGTTGGAAAGATTTTTGGGGGTTTTGGAGAAGAGGCAGTTTTGCTGAATCTGGCAGGTGGGCTCTCCCTCAGCTATACCAGGATTGCGAAGGAAGGTAGGATTCGGAATTTGTTTTTGAAAAATCAATTTGACTGTCCATTATGAATTTTGGCTGGAGATTTTCATTTGGGTGTGTATTTCCTCCATTCTTTTTGGGTGTTTGAAACCCTTGGATGTTTGTATAGGATGAGAAAACCATCTAGAAGATGTGATATCTAAACCAGTTCGTTTAAAACCGAAATTATATTGAATTGAAATCCATTAACAAGCTCTGTATTGGGCGTTTTGTTTTTTAATAGTTCGAACTGTGTTTTTATGGAAAATGAGAACATTTAATTTTATCATCGAACTGTGTGTTCAACAAAATTTTAAACGTATTTTGTGTTTTACAAATTGTGCATTGTATTCTTATTTGGACCGGACTGGGCGGATTTCTCTTTGTTTAATAAAATGAACTGCGGGTTTGGGGATTGGAGGCGGGGAGCGGAGCTCCACCCGCTCCTCCTCCCCTCTCCCCCGCTCGCCCCACTTCCTCCCCCGTTCCCAGCTTTTGCGCGCAGATCGCAGTGCCTCCGCTCGCCATACGTTGCGGCTGCGGCCCACGGCGGTGGCCGCAGGGGCCGCGGTGGCCGCAGGGCGCCGCAGCACCTGCGGGCACCACCGTGGGCGCCGCCTGTGAGCTACCCTGCGGTTAGGGTTAGGGCACGGCGGCCCTCGCCCTAATAAAAACGCGTTTCTTTTAAAATTAGTTTTTAACAATGTTTTTTTTTATGTATTTTTTTTTTTTAAGAAAAAAAATATATATAATGTTTTAATACTATTTAATGAAGATTTTGAGCTAAGTCTTAAATGATGAAAAATGTGGAAGTTCATAGATTTTTTTTTTATAAGGTAATCGATATTTATAGTGAAATTTGGGAAGTGCATTAATTTTCGGTAATATATATATATTTAACTAAGATTAATAATTATATACTAACTAATAATCAGTTGGGTGTTTGTGCCCTTTTAGTTATTACTTGTGTATATTCTTTTATCATGGATTGATAAATATACTCTTTAATTAACAGTTGAATTCGGTTTCTTCTATACATGCGTAGGGAAGTAAGATTTGGATTTTGAAAATGATTATCTTCATTTGGATTCCCTTCTTATATTATATTTATGTGATCCGTATAGAGCAACTGGGCGTGAAAATATGAATCTGTAGAGATTGAATTTAGACCAGTATGTCTATGATGTTTTTGTTGGAGATTGAATATCTTATTTTAATTGTATAATGGTTGTCTGAGTTTAATTAATACGAATTTGGTTTAAAAACTCTTTATGGCTTTATATGTCTATTCTATGCCTTGAACCTTAGGAGTTAGAAAACCAAGAACAACTTAACCCTTGATGAGATAGATAACCGTAATCTATTTTAGATCATGTAGAAAACTTGAAGGATTTTAATGATTAATCAATTTGAGGAAATATTGTCTTTTCTGATTATTGCCTTGCGAGTTTAATTTTTGTATTCGCCTTTAATTATGAAATGGCAAGAGTACTTTGTTTGATAGGACCCTGTCGTAGGAAATGATTGGTGTACCTGTTTCAGTCCTCTGTTCCGAGTAGACTGTTGTATTGTGGTAGTGTCATTTGGATCATATCCTCTTTGTGTGAGTCGAATGATGATTTGTGGTTGACCATTGTTGGTCAGGTCTCTAGTTAGAGTACCGTCAGTAAGTGTTCATCTTTGAGTCGTGTTTGACCAAATGATTGTTTCTCTCTTCTTGAACTCCGTTCGTCTGACCATGTTTATTCCTTGGTTTGAGTTCGTCTGAGTATAGTCTAGTGTCGTATGGGAAAGTGGCTTTCGATTGGGGGCCGCTCCCAAAGTGGCTGCTGGGTAACCCGTCGAAAGTGAGTCTAATAAGTGATAACCTAAGTAGATTAGAATGTAATCTCTAAGTAAGATAAATGTGCCTCACACATGAGACGAGTGCTATCATAGATTCGACATGCTGTGAGAAGGCCTGAAATGGCAAACCATCTTCCTTGTCTTCACGAGAGGATGTGTGGGTCCACATGAGGCTTGGATGGGCCGGAAGCTCGGATTAGGTTGCCAGGGTGACCCAGTGTACGGGACCGGGACCTATGAAGACTTGCCATGGTATCCATACCAGGTTGTGTGATGACACTTGTCCCTACGTTCGCTAGTGTGTTGTCGTTTTGTCCTGTTTTGAGTACCCTTGTGGGTCATCCTTTTGTCTCTGCCCTTGTGAGTCTCGGTTTCGTGTTAGACCTTGGGTGGTGAGGACTCAGTTTTATGGATGCTCTCATGGACCTCTTGTTTTAGCTTTGATTATGTTCAGCTGGATCCTGTTCTTTTCAAGGATCGTTTATGTATAATGGACCGATGTGGTCGGTTGTATATTGTTTATGTATCGCCTTGATGGCGGGATTGTATAGTGTAACCTCTTGTATTCTTAACTTTATTATTTATCAGAGGGGTCTTGCAGTTGAGCAGACCCGGAGATGTAGCCCTTTAGGGGTGAACTCCGAGATCATTATGGTGTTATGTGATGTATTCTCTTATGTTTCCTTTATTCAGCTTTATCATGTATGTTTAGCTTATGTTAAAATGGTTAAGTGGATAAATGGGAATTAACTATAAATGCTTATATTCAGTTCTTTCTTGAATGCCATGATGATCGAATGTGTAAGTGGTTTAGATGAGATTTATCGTAAATGCATGTGTGTAATCGTCCTTTAAATGCAATAAGTTGGAATATGGAATAATGTATCTTAGAGTAATGAATTATATTCAGTTGTTGCTAAGGAATTTAAATATGCTTGGAAAGATCTCTTATGTTATGATGAAATCCTAGTGTATTAGAATGTTAGATGTATGGTTTGTAATTTTAAATGAAAAGCTTGAATGAAGATTGTGAATGGATCTTAATGATGAATCTTCGCTTGTGAATTATATTTCCCTCTTTTGAAAGGAATTATCCTGATTATGAATTATCTCGTTATTAGGATATTCAGCTTTTGGATTAATTGTGTGAGTTAAGTGAATTGTGTAATTTAAGTAATCTCGTTGGGAAACTCTTTAGGTGTTAGTTGAAGTCTTCCGCTATGTAATCTGAATCTTTGATATCTTGTTGCATCTTATGTGTTGTAACTTTAAAAAAAAAAAAATTTGCACTCTATTCTTGTGTTTGGCTTTATCCCTTCGGGGTTTCCTGGCGGGGCATTACATTTGGTATCAGAGCCCATGTTGCAAACATTGGGATCTCTGGTGTCACGTGTGGCCTCTATTGGTTTTGAGGTGTATCGACCTTGTGTGTATGCTTGTCCTCCTTGTTGCATGTGAGTGATTGAGTAGACTTTAACTGGTGTGTAACGTGTGTGTTCACACCTTGTTTCGCCTTCTTGATGTTGGTGTTTGAGTGCTTATTTGTGCATTGTGTGCTTATTGATGTCTTGGTCTACGATTACTCTTATTCTGAAAGAGAGTCGTATGTACCTCCCTTATTGAGTGTTGTACTCTTTAGACTAATCCAATTGGGTTGGTCCGTGCTTGTCTTGAATCTGGAAGTGCAAATTGTGTTTGGTTAAAATTATGATCTAGCTTAGTGTTGTCCACTTGAAGGACTAGTATGGCAATTATTGAATGCTTATTTGTAGAAATTAAATGATTATCACCATTTCTCTCTCTCTCTCTGGAAATTAAAATGATTAGGATATGAGTAATTATCTTTGATTTGAGTTTCTGGTTTGCAAGAGAAAAGGGTGTGACTTCTTGAACCCCTGTGTGAGCCTTATGTCGCTGATGTTTTTAGATTATTAAAGGGCTATGGGTTTAAAAAAAAAAAATTATTTTGGTGAATGGGAGAAAACTGTATGTGTATGTTTAAAGAATTCTCCATGTGCATTTTGTAGGAGTAGCATGATTAAATTCTACCTTGGTAAGGTGCATTGCTATGCGAATAGTTGAATTATGTGAAACTGCTTGGTTTGTAGAAGTGTTAAAAAAAAAAAAAAAAAAAGAGCACGTTATTGAAGCTTCAAGAGAATGTTAATGTGTTTTCTGAAATATTGTTTTATGTGTTTCATTAAACCAGTTTGATTGAAGATATATTTTAGCAAATGCTCTATTGAACTCGCTTTTGGGTATATGAAATTACCTTAATTTGTTTAGAAAGTGTGAATGGAAAAGCTTGTTTGATGTGCATGCATTAATATGTTTTTATTGGGTTAATAGCTCCTTGCTTATCTTTGATCGTAATGTGATCTTCTCTAATAGGTTGCAAATTATGACATGTGTCTATATTGTATTATTTTTGTGAGTGTTCTTATGAGGTCTTGCATTATCGAAAAGATTGCTTCTCTTGATCTCTGCTTTGTTTGGAAAACTAGAACCTCTTGTTGCAACCGTAATTATTGGAAATGTTTTTGTTAGGCTGATTGTCATCCTTCTAAATGGAAGCGAAATGGAAACCGTGTAATTGAGATGATAGGCTTATAGTGAGAAAATGTATAATGTAGCGTGATCTTGTTTGATCTTGCGTGTTTTGTAGGAAATAGTTTGGTTATCAAACTCTCTTTCCCTTCTCTTTGCCTAATCATAAGATTTTTAGAAATGGTATTAAAGAATGCATTGATTGAAATAGAATATTTATAAAACATGTGAAAATTGTATGTTTGCTTTTGGCTTCATAGTGATAGATGAAAGTCTTAAGCTTTAGAAATGAATTTGTTTAGCTAGTAAATTAATTATGAATGCTTAGTGAGATTCGAGAAAGCTATAGGAATGATGTTAATTCCTTATGTAATTGTGAATTGTTAATGATTTCAGTACTTGCATCTAGAGTAAACTTGATTCAGTTAATTATATAGAAAGCATAATTGAAATCTTCCTTGAATAGATGTTAGCGTACTGAAAAGTACTCCCCGTAAATGTGATTAAACCAGTGCTGGTGTATTTGTGTGTGTTGTAAGAAACCAGTGCTTATTATGTGTGCCCATGGGTTGGTGAAGTAATCAACCATGGAGGATATGTTGCTTATGAGTATGGGAAACCCTACTGTTTATGTGATGTTGCTTATTTGTTTCCCTGCTGAGTACCAAACCTCGGGTTGTGGGTAACTCGGTATGTTAAGGGGTAGTATTCGAAGTAACCGTTCCTTGAATAGTATGGATTGGCGTACGAGTAATATCGACGCGAAGTGACTTTAGCTTCTCTACTTCAAGGAATGATATAGTTGTACTACTAAACTGTATCAAAGGTGTACTCAATACTTTCCCTTGTGATGAACCTATTTATAGGTTTATGTGTGCCAGCCTATTCCTCTCCTTTATTTGAGCATATAGATGGCAGTTTTGAGCATATTGTTGGATTCTATTGGAGCATCTGTTGCCTTGTCTTCATGAGAGGCGTGTTATTGTTCTTACATAAGTTGCCAACTGACCAGTGTTGGTAGACTTGTGGGTAGACCTTAGCCATGTATACCTCTGGCTTACGGCGAGTATCCTGAGAGGAACATCGCTATGCGGAGTGTGACCAGCGTGTGCCTTATCCGTGGGGTACACTGCCATGCGGGATACGTCCATTGCGTGTGTTGTCCGCTTGGAGTATTGCCATGCCGTGCTAAGACACGATGCGGGATGTAGTAGACATTTCCATTCGGCCTACCGCTAGGTATTGGGTAGAGCCATGCCACGTGACGACGTGATGCGGGGTGATGTCGAGGTGCACACTGCCATGCCATGTGGATGTGTGACTTGGCCACACCACATGATGAGCTATTAGGATAGCTAGACGATTGTTCCTTCCTTCCTCGTTGGTGGCTAGCTATTAGTCACGTAGTGATGTAACGTGCAATTGTAAATTTCTTTTAATTATTTATTTATTTCTTTGTGGGCCAGCAATTTATTCTACTTTGACTGTGAAGGTTTAGCCACGATCTTGTGATCTTTTGTACTTTTGATTTGGTGTTGAGATTCCGGATTATTTTCTTGCCTTACTGTTGGATTTGAGGATTTATTATCTTTATTCTTCTGTACTTTGGTGGCTAAACTGGTTTATCCTTGTTGTTTTCGTATGCTGGTCTTGTGTTGCAATGTGAATTCCTCTCCAAGAACGTAGGAGATGGGCTTGGATGAGTGTATACGAGGAAGTAGACGCAAGGAACCTTGAGGATGGAGGTATGTGAGGCTGTGATGCAGCTAGTATCCACTACCTACCTATGTGTGGTGACTATCTCTTGGAGGCTAAACACCTTACACAATAAGGGATATTCACAAAGGTCTTGTATGGAAGGTAGCACCGCTATGGTGTGCCTAGCACCATCGAGCCTTTGAGTGAGTTATTGGATATTTATGATCATATTGTTGTTCTGAGATCAGGCATAGAGATGCTGATCGTGCATGTTATCTGTGACCGAGCATTAGACATGCTCACATGTGGCCTTTTCTGTTATGCATTCTAGTTATGTGGATGGTTATTATGTGTATCATGGAGTAAATTGTGTTAACTTGTCACTATGTTATGGGACATAGTCTTTGGAAAAGGTTTCTTATGCCTGGCAAGTGTAATCAATTGAGTTATTTATGTTGCTCTTATTTCATGAAAGCTAATTTGGCTGTAGAAATTGATATTTTGAGCTAGTTCTATGTTATTAAATCTTATGATAAAGATGGATTGGGAAAGGAAAATTGATCTTATGGCATGTTTTCCTGTCCTTTTTGATCGATGATTATGGTAATTGTTGTTTACCTCCTTGTAATGTTTTAATCTAGTGTAATGAATGGAAGAAAATTCCTGTTTTCTCTGCTATGATTGTGGATAATTCCTAGAATATTTTAAGGAATGTATGGTTTTAGATGTATCTTGCCAATGGATAATGGCGGTTGTAAAGGATTTTGCAATAATATTTCATTTGATTGTGGAAAGATTTCTATGTGCAATTTGATCTTTGTTGAATGAGTTTCAGGGCTGATGCGTACGACATGTTCTCCATCTAGCCTTACGACTTCCAGGAGTAAGTCGGAACCTAGGGGGGGAGAATGTAGTACCCCTACCCTAATCTATTTCTAACCTTGGTTTAATCTTGATTAGTTTATCGTAATTTAATTTTATAGTCAGATGTTTGATTTAACGCATAGCTATGGATGTGGTTCTCACTCTAGTTGTATGCTAGTTGTTAGTGTACCTATTTCGTGGTGTCAATATTGAGCTAACATTTTCATTAAATTTTATATATGTATGCATGTATGACTCTTGGTTGTAGGAGATTTCAGGTACAACGCCGCATGAGTGCGAGGTTCTTCTTCACCCAGATTGCAGGTTTGAGTGTACCCTTTTTAATCCTTAGAGTTGGATTAGGTGGTCGTAAGACCCTAGTCGACCTTAGTCATGCTCAAGTGAGCATCGTCAGTCGTCGTCGGTAATCCCTTGTTGGTTTGGGTTGCGAGTCGTCTGTTTGGTTGACCTTCTCGGTTTGTGTGCTTGGTGTGTTGGTTAAATTGGTTAATTAGTCCTTGGCAATTATTTTGATTATATATGTGTTTGTGCATTGAAGATTAATGGATTAAATTAATCGGGTTTTCATTATGCGATTTTAGTTGATATTGGATTTCTCCTTTTAAATTGGGAGTGAATTCGATTAAATAACTGATTTTGAATATTAAATGGTTTTTGGTATATGCTGTTGAAAAGAAAGATTTGTATTTATTTGCGATAGGTTTAATGGCATTCTGTTGGATTATTAAATCAGAAAGGTTAGATTGAATTGATTGAGGAAATCGATTTTTGAGTTGAATAGCAAGTTAATTTGTTGTTATTATTAGATAAAGATTAAATTTTGTGAATTATTTGTAAATAAGAATTTTTATTCCAAAAATGGAATTTTTGGGTCAACTCTTCCATATAACCCAAATTTGGGGAAAATTTGGGGAGGATGGACATTTTTGGAGGAGATTTTGGTTGGAAAGATTTTTGGGGGTTTTGGAGAAGAGGCAGTTTTGCTGAATCTGGCAGGTGGGCTCTCCCTCAGCTATACCAGGATTGCGAAGGAAGGTAGGATTCGGAATTTGTTTTTGAAAAATCAATTTGACTGTCCATTATGAATTTTGGCTGGAGATTTTCATTTGGGTGTGTATTTCCTCCATTCTTTTTGGGTGTTTGAAACCCTTGGATGTTTGTATAGGATGAGAAAACCATCTAGAAGATGTGATATCTAAACCAGTTCGTTTAAAACCGAAATTATATTGAATTGAAATCCATTAACAAGCTCTGTATTGGGCGTTTTGTTTTTTAATAGTTCGAACTGTGTTTTTATGGAAAATGAGAACATTTAATTTTATCATCGAACTGTGTGTTCAACGAAATTTTAAACGTATTTTGTGTTTTAAAAATTGTGCGTTGTATTCTTATTTGGACCGGACTGGGCAGATTTCTCTTTGTTTAATAAAACGAACTGCGGGTTTGGGGATTGGAGGCGGGGAGCGGAGCTCCACCCGCTCCTCCTCCCCTCTCCCCCGCTCGCCCCACTTCCTCCCCCATTCCCAGCTTTTGCGCGCAGATCGCAGTGCCTTCGCTCGCCATACGCTGCGGCTGCGGCCCACGGCGGTGGCCGCAGGGGCCGCGGTGGCCGCAGGGCGCCGCGGCACCTGCGGGCACCACCGTGGGCGCCGCCTGTGAGCTACCTTGCGGTTAGGGTTAGGGCACGGCAGCCCTCGCCCTAATAAAAACGCGTTTCTTTTAAAATTAGTTTTTAACAATGTTTTTTTTTATGTAATTTTTTTTTTTAAGAAAAAAAATATATATAATGTTTTAATACTATTTAATGAAGATTTTGAGCTAAGTCTTAAATGATGAAAAATGTGGAAGTTCATGGATTTTTTTTTTATAAGGTAATCGATATTTATAGTGAAATTTGGGAAGTGCATTAATTTTCGGTAATATATATATATTTAACTAAGATTAATAATTATATACTAACTAATAATCAGTTGGGTGTTTGTGCCCTTTTAGTTATTACTTGTGTATATTCTTTTATCATGGATTGATAAATATACTCTTTAATTAACAGTTGAATTCGGTTTCTTCTATACGTGCGTAGGGAAGTAAGATTTGGATTTTGAAAATGATTATCTTCATTTGGATTCCCTTCTTATATTATATTTATGTGATCCGTATAGAGCAACTGGGCGTGAAAATATGAATCTGTAGAGATTGAATTTAGACCAGTATGTCTATGATGTTTTTGTTGGAGATTGAATATCTTATTTTAATTGTATAATGGTTGTCTGAGTTTAATTAATACGAATTTGGTTTAAAAACTCTTTATGGCTTTATATGTCTGTTCTATGCCTTGAACCTTAGGAGTTAGAAAACCAAGAACAACTTAACCCTTGATGAGATAGATAACCGTAATCTGTTTTAGATCATGTAGAAAACTTGATCGATTTTAATGATTAATCAATTTGAGGAAATATTGTCTTTTCTGATTATTGCCTTGCGAGTTTAATTTCTGTATTCGCCTTTAATTATGAAATGGCAAGAGTACTTTGTTTGATAGGACCCTGTCGTAGGAAATGATTGGTGTACCTGTTTCAGTCCTCTGTTCTGAGTAGACTGTTGTATTGTGGTAGTGTCGTTTGGATCATATCCTCTTTGTGTGAGTCGAATGATGATTTGTTGTTGACCATTGTTGGTCAGGTCTCTAGTTAGAGTACCGTCAGTAAGTGTTCATCTTTGAGTCGTGTTTGACCAGATGATTGTTTCTCTCTTCTTGAACTCCGTTCGTCTGACCATGTGTATTCCTTGGTTTGAGTTCGTCTGAGTATAGTCTAGTGTCGTATGGGAAAGTGGCTTTCGATTGGGGGCCGCTCCCAAAGTGGCTGCTGGGTAACCCATCGAAAGTGAGTCTAATAAGTGATAACCTAAGTAGATTAGAATGTAATCTCTAAGTAAGATAAATGTGCCTCACACATGAGACGAGTGCTATCATAGATTCGACATGCTGGGAGAAGGCCTGAAATGGCAAACCATATTCCTTGTCTTCACGAGAGGATGTGTGGGTCCACATGAGGCTTGGATGGGCCGGAAGCTCGGATTAGGTTGCCAGGGTGACCCAGTGTACGGGACTGGGACCTATGAAGACTTGCCATGGTATCCATACCAGGTTGTGTGATGACACTTGTCCCTACGTTCGCTAGTGTGTTGTCGTTTTGTCCTGTTTTGAGTACCCTTGTGGGTCATCCTTTTGTCTCTGCCCTTGTGAGTCTCGGTTTCGTGTTAGACCTTGGGTGGTGAAGACTCAGTTTTATGGATGCTCTCATGGACCTCTTGTTTTAGCTTTGATTATGTTCAGCTGGATCCTGTTCTTTTCAAGGATCGTTTATGTATAATGGACCGATGTGGTCGGTTGTATATTGTTTATGTATCGCCTTGATGGCGGGATTGTATAGTGTAACCTCTTGTATTCTTAACTTTATTATTTTTCAGAGGGGTCTTGCAGTTGAGCAGACCCGGAGATGTAGCCCTTTAGGGGTGAACTCCGAGATCATTATGGTGTTATGTGATGTATTCTCTTATGTTTCCTTTATTCAGCTTTATCATGTATGTTTAGCTTATGTTAAAATGGTTAAGTGGATAAATGGGAATTAACTATAAATGCTTATATTCAGTTCTTTCTTGAATGCCATGATGATCGAATGTGTAAGTGGTTTAGATGAGATTTATCGTAAATGCATGTGTGTAATCGTCCTTTAAATGCAATAAGTTGGAATATGGAATAATGTATCTTAGAGTAATGAATTATATTCAGTTGTTGCTAAGGAATTTAAATATGCTTGGAAAGATCTCTTATGTTATGATGAAATCCTAGTGTATTAGAATGTTAGATGTATGGTTTGTAATTTTAAATGAAAAGCTTGAATGAAGATTGTGAATGGATCTTAATGATGAATCTTCGCTTGTGAATTATATTTCCCTCTTTTGAAAGGAATTATCCTGATTATGAATTATCTCGTTATTAGGATATTCAGCTTTTGGATTAATTGTGTGAGTTAAGTGAATTGTGTAATTTAAGTAATCTCGTTGGGAAACTCTTTAGGTGTTAGTTGATGTCTTCCGCTATGTAATTTGAATCTTTGATATCTTTTTGCATCTTATGTGTTGTAACTTTAAAAAAAAAAAAATTTGCACTCTATTCTTGTGTTTGGCTTTATCCCTTCGGGGTTTCCTGGTGGGGCATTACACTGAAAGTACGAAATGTTTTTGTTTAAGATTAGGATCTAGCTTTGTGCTATCCACTTGAAGGACTTGTATGGTAGACATTGAAGGCTTATTTTGTAGCAAATTGAATGATTATCACCCTTCCTCCTCTTTCTCTCTAGAAATTAAAATGTTTGTTATACATGTATTTATCTCTTATGTGAGTTTTCTTTTGCGAGAGAAAGGTTGTGACTTCTTGAACCCTTGTGTGAGCCTTATGACGCTTCTGTGTTTTTAGAAAATAAAAGGGCTAGGGGTTTGAAAGTTAATATTGGTTATTGAGAAAAAATGGTATGTTTACATTAAGGATTCTCCATGTGTTTTGTAGGAGTAACATGATTAAATTCTATCTTAAGTAAGGTGCATTAATATGTGAAACTACTTTGTTTGTAAAAGAAGTATAAAAAAAGGAAACATGTTATAGTAACTTCGAGAGTCTATTAATTTGTTCCATGAAAGATTGTTTTATGTGTTTTATTAAACCAATTTGATTAAGGGCCTATTTTGCAATGTTACATCGAACTTGTTTTTGGAAATATATCTAATTGGCTTATTATGGTTAGAAAGTGCAAATGAAAGGCTTGTTTGATGTGCATGCAGTAATATGTATTATTTAGTTGATACGTTCCTCATTTACCTTCTTATCGTACCCTAGATTTTCAAAGAAAGGTTGCAGATTATGATAGGCTTGTAGAGAATTAAAAATAGTGAGTGTTCGCAAGAGATCTTGTATTATCGAAAAGATTTCCTATCTTGATCTCTGTTGTTTGGAAAACTAGAGCATTTTGTTGCAACCATAATAAATGGAAATGTCATGTTAGACCTGTTGGCATTCTTCTAAACAATAGTGAAATGAAAACCGTACAACTAAGATGATAGGCTTATAGTGAGAAGTTTTATAATGCCGTGTGATCTTGTGTCCATGTGTCAAAAAGATTGGTTACCAAACTCTCTTTTTCCTCCTCTTTGCCTAGATTATTAGATTTTTGTAATGCTACTAAAGAGTGCATTTATTTAAATAGTGTTTATAAAACATGTGAAATTGTACTTTTTGCATTTTTGGCTTTTTATGGAAAGATGAAAGTCTTGAGCTTCATAACAAAATTTGCATAGTTAGTAATGTGGTTGTGAATGCTTAATGGATTTAGAAAAGAGATCAGAATGTTGTTATTTCCTTATGTAATTTTGAATGGTTGAGAAGAACTTCAGTACTTGTATCTAGAATAAACTTTATTTAGTTATTCATGTGAAAAGCATAATTAAAACCTTCCTTGAGTAGATGATAGCGTACTGAAAAGCACTCCCCGTAAATGTGACTAAACCAGTACTGGTGCTTTCCTTGTGTATTGTAAGAAACTCGTGCTTGCTTTGTGTGCCCATGGGATGGTGAAGTAATCAACCATGGAGGATATGTTTACTTATGAGTATGGGAAACCATACTATTTATGTGATGTTGTTTAATTGTTACCCTACTGAGTACCAAACCTCGAGTTGTTGGTAATTCAATATGTTAAGGAGTAGTATTAGAAGTCACCATTCCTTGAATAGTATGGATCGGCGTACGAGTAATGTCGGTGTGAAGCGACTTTAGCTTCTCTATTTTGAGGAAAAATTATAGTTAAATAATGAAACTGTATTATAGGTGTACTCAATACTTTCCCTTTTGATGAGCCAATTTATAAGGTTTATGTGTGCCAGCCTATTCCTATCTTTTATTTGAGCATTTTGATGACAGTTCTTGAGTATAATAATGGTTTTTGTTGGAGAATATTTTCCCTTGTCTTCATGAAAGGTATGTTATTTTCACATGAGCTGCCAATTGGCCAGCGTTGGTAGACATGTGGGTGGACCTTAGCCGTGTATACCTCTAGCTTATGGTGAGTATCCTGAGAGGTATGTCGCTATGCGAGGTGTGACCTGCACGTGCCCTTTTCTGTGAGGTACACTGCCATGTGGGATATGTCCATTGCATGCCTTTTTTGCTTGGAGTATAGCCATGTTGTGTTGAGACATGATGTAGGATGTAGTAGACATTGCCATGCGGCCTACCGACTAGTTTAGGGTAGAGCCATGCCGCGTGATGACGTGATGCGGGGTGATGTCGAGGTGCACACTACCATGCCATGTGGATGTGTGACTAGGCCACACCACATGATGAGCTACTGCAATATCTAGACGATTGTTCCTTCCTTCCTTGTTGGTGGCTAGAAGCTAATCACATAGTGATGTTATGTGCAATTACGATAGTCTTATTTATTTCCTTGTGGACCAGCAATTTATTTTATTTTGACCTTGAAGATTTAGCCACAATCTTGCGATCATTTGCTTACTTGATTTGGTGTTGCAATTTTGGATTATTTTTTTGCCTTACTATTGGAATTGATGATTATTATCTTTATTCTTTTGTACTTTGGTGGCTAAACTGGTTTATCCTTATTGTTTTCATATGTTGGTTTTGTGTTGTAATGTGAATTCCTCTCCAAGGACGTATGAGATGGTCTTGGTTGAGTGTGTATGAGGAAGTAGACATAGGGAGCCTTGAGGATGGGGGTATGTGAGGTTGTGATGCAACTAGGATCGACTACCCACCTATGTGTGGTGACTATCTCTTGGAGGATAACCACCTTACTCAACAAGGGATGTTCATGAAGGTCTTGTATGGAAGGTAGCACTGCTATGGTGTGCCCTAGCACCATCGAGCCTTGAGTGAGATGTTAGATATTTATGATTATATTATTGTTCTATGATCAGGCATAAAGATGTTGATCGTGCATGTTATCTTTGACCGAGCATTAGACATGCTCACATGTGGCCTTTTGAGTTGTGCATTCATGTTATGTGGATGGTTATTATGTGTAATCATGGAGTAAAATTGTGTTATCTTGTCACTATGTTATGGGACATAGTCATTGGAAAGATTTTTTTTATAAGCCTGACAAGTGTCAACAATTGTGTACTATATGTTGCTCTTATTTCATGAAAGCTAACTTGGTTGTAGAATTTGAATTTTGAAGCTAGTTCTATGCGATAAAGTTTTATGAAAAGATGGATTGGTAAAGAAAATTGATCATGATGCCATGTTTTCTTGTCATATTTGGTTGATGAGTGTGGTAATTGTTGTTTATCTTTTTTTATGCTTTAATTTGGAATGATGATAAGGAGATAATTCTTAGTTCTCTACTATGATTAAAGATAGTTCTTAGAATATTTTCGGAAACATATGGGTTTAGATGTATCTTGCCAAATGATAATGACATTCGTAAAGGATTTAGCAATAATGTTTCATAATATTTATGAAAAGATTCTTATGTGCAATTTGATATTTGTTGAATGAGTTTTAGGGCTAATGCAGGCGACATGTTTTCCGGCTAGCCTTACAACTTCCAGGAGTAAGTCGGAATCTAGGGGGGAGAATGTAGTACCCCTGCCCTGATCAGATTTTAATCTTGGTTAGTTATCATGTAATCATGTTATAGTCAAATGTTTTAATTAATGTGCGTACCTATTAATGTGGTTGTCACATCAATTCGTATGTAAGTTTATTATTCTCTTGAATTGTGCTATTAATCTCGAGCTAACCCTCTTGTTATATATATATATATATATGCATGTGTGATTCATGGTTGCAGGAGATTGCAGGTACAGTATCGCATGGGTGCGAGGTTCGACTCCATCTAGGTTCACAGGTTTGAGTGCTCCTCATTAACCCTTAGAAATTGGATCTGGTGGTTGGGAGACCCCCATTTGATCCTAGTCGTGCTCAAGTGAGCATCGTCAGTCGTCTGTCAGTATTCCTTTGGTTGGGTATGTAGGTCGTTTGTTTGGTTGGCTTTCTTGGATTGTGTGTTTTGTGTGTGTGGTTAAATTGAGTAATTAATCATTTTCATTTTTGTTTGATTAACTTGTGTTTATGCATTAAAAATTAAGGGACTAAATTGAATAGGTTCCCTTTATGCGATTAATCGTTATTTAGAATTGCTCAATTCAAATTAGTAGCTAGTTTAAATTAAATGGTAATTTTTAGTGGATTAATTTACTTAGTTATGATTTTGGAAAGGAAAGATTTAAATTAATTTAAAATAGAATGAATTTAATCTCTTGCCTTATAAAAATAGAAAGGTTAATTTCAATTATTTGGGAAAATCAATTTTAATTAGAAAAAAAACAAGTTTAATATATTGATTTGTTGAAAAGAATGGTTTTTGAATTTTATTTAAAAGAAAGTATTTTAAATTCAAAAAATAAGAATTAATTTAATTTATTTGCCCTTTAAAAAAAAAAAATAGAGTTAAAACTATTGCCTTAATTACTTTTAGAAAAGTTAATTAAATGTCATGAGAAAAGAGAAATAAAAGAAATGATTTTTATAAATAACTTTCCCATTTACTTTTTGGAAATTAGAAAAAAATAATTTCTTTTATTATTAAATATTATGATTTATTAGAAAATATTTTTCAACCTAAAAGTGGAGGTTGAATATTTTTCAAGATTATGCCTGTGAGTTGAGGAAAGGGGAATGGATATTTTTGAGAAATTTTGGAGGCCAAATTGGAAACCTAAACTGGAGCTTGGAGGTTTGATTCAGATTGTTTGCAGAGTATTCATCCAAGATTGCTATCACAGGTTGGGTGTTTGTCACTCTTCTTTTTGTTTTGAAATTTTGAAATTTAGTTTTAAAAAAATACTTCTCTGTATGTTGATTTTTCTGAAAGATCTTTGTTTGGAGAGTTTTTAAGGTTTTTTCAAATTTGAGAAAGGGTTTCCTAGTTTGGGAAAGGGTTTTGTTTTCCTATTATATGAATTTGCAAATTTGTGGTGAAAGGAAAAGTTATGCTGGTAAAATTTTTGGGAATTTCTTCTTTCTGTGTATTTTTGTGTTCTTCCTGTGTATGGAGAATATTAGATATTTTTGGTTTAATAAATTTCCCTTAAGGCTTTGTAAAAGAAAGATTTAGGAAACTTTATGTTTTTTTCAAATCTTTGTTCTGTCAGAGACTTTTTTTTGGTTCCTGGTATAAATTCTTTTTCAGAAAATAATTTTATGGATGGTTGTAGTTTATTAAATATTTTTATTTAAAAAAAAATAAATTTGTCTATGATTTTATTAAACTCTGTTTTCTCAAAGTGCTCAGAAAAGAGATTTTTTTTTCATAATCTTTGGGAAAGGAAAAAGGATTTTTAGAATCTCTGATTAAAAATAAAAATAAAAATATAATGTGGTTTTAACTCATATTTAATTTAATCAATATTAATTCATCAATGTGGTTTTAATTAATATTTAGTTTAAGGAATATTAATTAATAAATGTTGTTATTAATATTGTTTAGTGAATATAATATTATATATATATATATATATATATTTATATATTTTTCATCAGTGGATGTATTTATATTTATTTAAATTAGTGGATTACATAATATATTATGTTAATTTGGAAATTTCAAAATGGAAAAGTGGAAAACAATTAGATATAGTTGGAAATGAAATTATTTCCTTTTCGCTGTATAATATATATGTGTGTGTGTGTGTGTGTGTGTGTGTGTGTGTGTGTGTGTGTGTGAAATGTAAATTGGGTTTAATCATAGAAATAAAATGATTAAATCTGATTGGTTACAATCGTGAATTTTGTTGTGAAAATGGAGATTATATTTATGTTTAGTCGATATGACTTTTATTTAAAAAGGATTATTTTGATTTAAGTATCGAATTTAGTTTTCACATATATTTTAAATATTATTTTATTAAATTGAAATTCGAACTTAAATAATGTTTGTGATAACCAAATTGGTATTAATTGAAATGAATTTATCATTGTCTTTAAATGATGGCTTATTTGAACGTATGTTTACTTAGATTGTCTTCATGTGCTATTCCAATTGTGGTATTGAATCTATCTTGTATGCTGATTTTCTATTATTGTTTTTTGAAAACTTAGATCCTTTAGAAAACTAGATCAATTGTTATGTGAAAATAATAGGAAAGAAGATTGTCTTTTCCAATCTATGCCTATGCATGTTTAATTTTTTGTATTCGCATTTGCTTAAGAAATGGAAAGTCCTTGTTTGTAATTTTGGTTATTATCATTTGTAGATTTGGGTACTAGTTTATGTCCTTAATCCCGAATCTTGACTGTTTTCATGTGATGGTTTGTATTCGATCATGTCCTTTGTGCAAATGTTTAATATTGGTTTGTGGTAGACCAGAGTTGGTCAGGTCTCTGGTTAGAGTACCATCAGTCAATGCACCTCATATGAAGTTTAGTTTGACCAAGTGGGTAACCCTGCCCTATTAAACTCTGTTTGCTTGACCCTATGTATTCTTGGGTTTTAGGAGTTCATGTGAGTATGTTCTCTAGTATGTTGTTGTGGTGCCTTTGATAGGAGCATGGTTGTCGAATCATCTTGGTGTTATTGCCCTCATGAGAACCTGATATTCATGTTAGACCATGGGATGCTTATGATGGGTTGTGAAGATTTAATTTTGCGGATGCTCCAGTTGAACTATTATAATTGTTTTTTATTATGTTATGTTGGATCCTTTCCTATTCAGGGATCATTTATGTATTTATTGGACCAATGTGGTCGTATGTTTTATTGTCTATGTTCACCTTGATGGTAGGATTGTAAATGATGTAAACCTTATGTATTCTTCACTATTGATTAAGTATCAGAGGGGTCTTGCAGTTGAGCAGACCCAGAGATGTAGCCCACTAGGGGTGAACGCCGAGATCATTTTGGTGTTATGTGGTGTTTTTCCATTCTTATATTACCTTTTAATTTGTCATGTATGGATGCTTTAGATTAAAATGTGTAATGCGGATTAGATGAAATTAATCATAAATGCATGTATGTAGTCAATTTATTAAATGCAGTAATAGGGATCATAAAAGAATGTAGATTTGATTAATGAAATATATTCAATATCGATAGCGCCATTAAGTATGCATGGAAAGTATTCATTAGTTTATGATGAAGTTAAAGTACATTATGGAACTAGATGCATGGCATGTGTTTAATGTAAAATTGAATGTAATGAATGGTTAAAATTTATTGGATGAACTTAATCATGTTAACCATAGCTTTAACTCTAAATGATGAGCTTCGTTAAGTTTTCTATATTTTAGCTCTAATGAATGAACGTCCTCATGTTATCTACGTTTTAACTTTAATGGGTAAATTTCCTCATGTTGGCTACATCTTCAACCATAATAGATGAATGCATCCTATTATCTATAATTTTAATCTACTGAACAAATTATATCCTTGTTTAAAGTAATATCATGAAATTAAGTTAACCTGCTTAATTGGATCAAATGTCGTGAGTTGAGTTAGATGTTAAATTAAGTAAACATGTTGGGGAACTCCTTAGGTATTGTTTAGTCTTCCGATGTGTTATCTGAGTTATTGATAGCTCATTGTATCATTTTGTTATGTTTAATTTAAAATATATATATATTTGCACTCCATTAGTGTGTTTTAGCTTTAACCTTTCGGGGTTTCCTGGCGGGCATTACAGTTCTACTGGTAAGATAAGATTTTATCCTTTTATACCATATACATATAAATTGGTAAACAAATAAACATATAACGTGAAGCAAATAAACCATCCACATGAATGAATATCATAACACATAGAATTTATAAGCGGAACACCTCAAAGAGGAAAAACCACGGTGGGATTTGTGACCCACAATATCAGTTCACTGGCCATATGAAAGGATATTATATAAAATGGGGGCCTGCACATGCAGGAAGGCACATTGCCTAGAGCATACTACTCATCAATAAAGAGTCTCACTGACTACAAGCTTCTGCTAAAGTAAAACAATGAAAATGAACTCACAAAATGCATCTACTATGCCAAATAGAGTTCTGGTTCTAGCTTTGCTCTGTACTGGTTCATAAACCCTAAACACTACTATCAGTATCTCTTCTCCTCCAAGAATACTTTCCAAACTATCTACAAATAATTGCATAATATAACATTCGCATACAAATGATCTACATATATATATATACTTTGCATTGTACAGTTCTTCTATATTCTCATATATCATTTTCTTATGTTATATTGAAAATGACCTAGCAGACTGACCTATATACCCATTACAAACAATATGCCTTATGTCAGCTTACAATACATTATAAAAGATATCCAATGTCGGCCTCAACAATAATTACAAAA
The DNA here is from genome assembly GCF_030272615.1 of Cryptomeria japonica. NCBI lineage: Eukaryota > Viridiplantae > Streptophyta > Pinopsida > Cupressales > Cupressaceae > Cryptomeria > Cryptomeria japonica. The sequence continues at coordinate 766,985,900 of NC_081411.1, read as the reverse complement.
TGATTTTCTAAATAAATCTTCCTTGATGTCGGCTTCCTTTAAGTACTTGATGCTGGTGTTGGTGCCAGTGTCTGTGTAATCCTGGATACTCCAATGTCGGTGTCTGCTGGTAAATGCCTCCTAATTCTGGTATATGACTTCCATCTGATCTTGTTTCCATCAATGACAACAAAATGAATCCGATGAGTGTCAATTGCCAATAATCTCCCCCTTTAGCATTGATGGCAACACTCATGTGAAAAATGGATTCCCTGTCGGTTCAACTGAAATATGCTCCCCCTGAGCAATACACTCCTTCTGATATTCTGATGTCCTTCTTGTCTGATATTTTTCTGATATTTTTCACATATATACACTCCCCCTTTGGCATCAATGCCAAAGACTAGTGAAAGAATTGAAAGAATCCAGAACAAAAGAATGAATAAATACTGTTTGTTTTACTAGAGCTTGACTAACTTCAAAATTTCTAGGTAAGCCTTATCCAGCAACTTTAGGTATGTATCCCAACCAATTTTGAAAGTTTTAGATATGGATGCTAGTCCACTTAGTAAGTGTGCAAGTGTTTCCTTCTCTTTGACTTCTGTCGATGTGGGTTTAGCAATCAGGTCCATACACTCTCTTTTATGTACACCCAGTGAATCCAATTTGGGACTCACCAATCCTCTAAGACTCCTTGCTCTTCGAATGATTTTATCTCTCCTTCTCAAAAGCAAAAATTTAGTTCTCTAAGGACAAAATTTGTCCATCAACAGATGTTGTTAGTGAGGTTAATCCATCAAAATAATTAGCAATGTTAGCTACCTTATCATGTAATTCCTTTAATCTGCTATCTACATTTGCTGTAAGAATTTCTATGTTACAACAGACCCTGTAGATATTTGTACATTGTTTCAAACAATTCTCAATAAGAATGAGTTTAGCTTCAATTTTCTTTTTCTTTGATTCAATGATCCGGTCAAAGGCGGCTTTCTTAGCCATAGTGAATCTTTCTAATGCCTGTCGGTCTGATATCTATTGCAGTGATTGAAATTATTAGATATGTGCTTTGTTAGTGTTTTAAGCTTGCCAGAAGGGCTTGCTTCATTCTCAATCTGATAGTCAGGGATTAATTTATGAAACACTATAACTGATTGATCTATTATTCCCTTATCTGCAGATCCCTCCTTTAATAGTTTCTAAGTAGCCATCATCATTAACTCAGTTGGACTCATCTTAGTGACTAATTTCTTCTCAACTTGATAAGTTTCAATTGCCAAAACCTTTGTCGGGGAATCAATATGAAATGTCTGTGTAGATTCAATTCCCTTTACCTCATCTTCTTTAGCACCGATGGCTTTGCCACTTGGTGCAGTGTCAATTACTACCGGTGAAGTATTATCCATAATATTTATAGTATCATGTACATTGCCTTGCTCAAAAATAGTTTATGTTGGTATAGACTGTATACTTTCCTTTACTGCTGGTTGTGTCTGTATATCTATAGTTACTGTCGGTTTAGTCAAAATTGGAGTTGAACTTCCCAAAATACCTTTCTTTTTTTATTTATTTGGAATGGTGGAAGTTGTTGCCTTAACAAATTCTTCATGAGATGTAATAAAATCTGGATTCTTCTGGAAGAATTTTGTCCAACCCGCACTAGTCTCATTTATCACCTCATTAACTCTACCCATCATTAGGCTTATTTGTCAGGGTTTACTACTAAAAAATATCCTATTAGAAACATCAATACATCTCTTCATTTCATAATTACTAATAGTACCACATAAAGTCAAAATTTCTACCTCTTTGATCTCCCTATCTCTCTTGACTGTGTCAAGTCTTCTAGCATCTAGTTTATTGTACAATGACAGAGGTATTTCCTTCAAAATTTCTACTAAGGCTTTCTTATAGATATCTATATGCAACAAAATTTCCTCTTCTATCTCATTCTGCTCACTTTCTTCTAAATCCTCATAATACTTAGATACATTTTTCAAAATTCCATCCTTTGTAATTTCATCAATTAATTCAACACGTGTCATTTTTGTCTTACCGGACTCAGTATCATGACTCTTCTTCTTTTTATTTGGGGTTGTCGAAGTAGATGTAACTGGTTTTCTCTTTTGTATAGGCTTCCTTGTCGGAGTTGGCAATGCAATAGGTTTAGTTGCCTTTCTAACAAGTCTCCTCCTAGACTCCACCTTCTTCTGCTCTACCAGTGGCTGATCTACATTCTTCCTTTGTACCCTTCTGAAAGTTAGACGTTCATTGTACTCAAGGACAAAATCAGAAGTGATGGTAGAAATGTAAGCTTCGGGCTTCTTTACTTCTGCAGTACTAGTTGTTAGATGCAATGACAGTCCCAAAGACACTGAGAGGGGGGGTGAATCAGTGTCTAACCGGTTAATGGAATATTTAAACTTATTTATAACTTTGCAACCCAAATTAATGTACCGGTAAACAAGTAATAATGCAACAAACAAAAATAATAGAGATGGCATAAATGCACACCATAATACAAGATATTTTGGCGAGGAAACCTAGTAAGGAAAAAAACTTAGTAGGATTTGTGACCCACAATATTTATTCACTGGCCAATATGAATAAATATTACTTACAATAAGGGCCTACACATGCAGGAAGGCCAACAACCTAGAGCTCACTGCTCAATGAAACAGTCTCACTGACTACAAAATGGATAATTAAATCCAAGACAATGTACTGCTCAAAATAGCATCTGCAATGCTTGATTCAGTACCAATTGAAACTCAGTCAGAAACCTTACCCAAAAACCTTGTCGGTGAATGATATTCGCTCACATAACCTATCTTCACTTGTTACAAAACCTTTTCTCTATCTTCTATGATCTATTACATAATCACCTGTAATGCCCCGCCAGGAAACCCCGAAGGGATTAAGCCAAAACACAAGAATAGAGTGCAAATTTTTTTTTTTAAAGTTACAACACATACGATGCAACAAGATATCAAAGATTCAGATTACATAGCGGAAGACATCAACTAACACCTAAAGAGTTTCCCAACGAGATTACTTAAATTTCACAATTCACTTAACTCACACAATTAATCCAAAAGCTGAATATCTTAATAACGAGATAATTCATAATCAGGATAATTTCTTTCAAAGATGGAAATATAAATCACAAGCAATGATTCATCCATTAAGATCCATTCATAATCTTCATTCAAGCTTTTCATTTAAAATTACAAGCCATACATCTAATATTCTAATACACTAGGATTTCATCATAACATAAGAGATCTTTGCAAGCATATTAAAATTCCTTAACAACAACTGAGTATAATTCATTACTCTAAGTTACATTCTTTCATATTCCAACTCATTGCATTTCAAAAGACGATTGCATACTAGCATCTATGATAAGTCTCATCTAAACTACTTATACATTCGATCAACATGGCATACAAGAAAGAACTGCATATAAGCATTTAAAGTTAATTCCATTTATCCACTTAACCATTCTAACATAAGTTACTCATACATGATAAAGCTGAATAAAGGAAACATAAGAGAATACATCACATAACACCATAATGATCTCGGAGTTCACCCCTAAAGGGCTACATCTCCGGGTCTGCTCAACTGCAAGACCCCTCTGATAATTAATAAAGGTTAAGAATATAAGAGGTTACATTAAATACAATCCAGCCATCAAGGCGATACATAAACAATATACAAACGACCACATCGGTCCATTAATACATAAACGATCCTTGAAAAGAACAGGATCCAGCTGAACATAATCAAAGCTAAAAACATAAGTACAGAAGAGCATCCATAAAACTGAGCCATCACCACCCAAGGTCTAACATGAAACCGACACTCACAAGGGCAAAGACAAAAAGGACGACTCACAAAGGTACTCCTAACAGGACAAAACGACAACACACTAGCGAACGTAGGGACAAGTGTCATCACACAACCTGGTATGGTTACCATGGCAATTCTTCATAGGTCTCGGCCCCATACACTGGGTTACCCTGGCAACCTAATCTGAGCTTCCGGCCCATCCGAGCCTCATGTGGACCCACACATCCTCTCGTGAAGACAAGGATGGTGGTTTGCCATTTCAGGCCTTCTCACAACATGTCGAACCTATGATAGCACTCGTCCCATGTGTGAGGCACATTATCTTATTTAGAGATTACATTCTAATCTACTATTAGGTTATCACTTATTAGACTCACTTTCGACGGGTTACCCTGTAGCCACTTTGGGCGCGGCCCCCAATTGAAAGCCACTTTCCCATACGACACTAGACTAAACTCAGACGAACTCAAACCAAGGAATACACATGGTCAGACGAACGGAGTTCAAGAAGAGAGAAACAATCATCTGGTCAAACACGACTCAAGGGTAATCACTTACTGACGGTACTCTAACTAGAGACCTGACCAACAACAGTCAACCACAAATCATCATTCAACTCACACACAAGGAGGATATGATCAAAACGACACTACCACAATACAACAGTCAACTCGGAATCGAGGGCTGAAACAGGTACCCCAAGTCATTCCATACGACAGGGTCCTACTAAACAAAGCAAAACATGCCATTTCATAATTAAAGGCGAATACAGAAATTAAACTCGCAAGGCAATAATCAGAAAAGACAATATTTCCTCAAATTGATTTAATCATTACAAGTCGATCGCGTTTTCTACAAGATCTAAATCAGCTTACAGTTATCTACCTCATCAAGGGATAAGTTGTTCTTGGTTTTCTAACTCCTAAGGTTCAAAGCATCGAACAGGCAAATTAAGCCATAATGAGTTTTTAACCAATTCATATTAATAAAATCTCAGACAACCATTAATCAAATAAATAGGATATTTAATCTCCAATCAAAACGTCATTAACATACTGGTCTAAAACCGACCTCTACAATTCCGCATTTTCAAGCCTAGATGCATTATACGGATCACGGAAATATAAATGTAGAAAGAGAATCTAAAGGGAGATAAACATTTCCAAAGCATATCGCTTAACTTCAAACACCCAACGATAATTATTTCACTTACTTCTCAATTACTCAATTGATAAGTTCTAAGATATTACTTAACAACATCAATTAGTAATTACATCGTATTACAACGATTTTCCAAAAACATAATATTCTCTATTGTTTTTAAACAATACTACCTCAAATAGCCAAATGATCTAATCAGCTAGAAGGTAAGGTCTAGATTTATTAATCCAAGATCAATCAGAATTTAATCTACAATATTCAATTGCAAAAATTCACAGTTCCAGAACTTAATCAGGAAGAGAGCAAAAATCATGAAATGAAATTGAATAGTGATTAACCTATAAACTCCGTTATGAAATTAATCAATACCAAATTTACATTTGTCATGATGTTGCCTCTTAATCATAATTAAGAACGATTAAAACTTAGCATTAAAATCACTTACATTAAAAATGATATTAAAACCACGTGCATTTTTTTGAATACTAAAAAAAACATGCATTAAAAAGAACGATTTATAAACTACGTTTTAAAAACCATGTTTTAAGAAAAAAACGCATTTAAAATAGCGGCGAGGGTGGGCTGTGCCCTAACCCTAGCCGCAGGGGAAGGAGACTTCGCGGCGGCACTCGCGGTGGTGCCCGCAGGTGCCGCGGCGCCCTGCGGCCACCGCCGTGAGCCGCAGGCACTGCGCAAGGCAAACGGTGGAAGGGGAGCTAGCGGGGAGAGGGGAGGAGGAGCGGGTGGAGCTCCGCTCCCCGCCCTCCGAACCCCAACTCGCAGTCTTAAAAAAAACGACCCACGCGCCCAGTTCGGTAACAAACGTTTAAAATTCTCTTTGAACACACAGTTCAGTTTTTAAAAAAAAACGTTTACACTAATAATTTAATGAACACACAGCTCGCTTCAATAAAATATATATTTCACACAGCGTAGAAAATTCATACGCACAGGTCCGGGAACAAAAAGAAAAGAAACGCCCACTACTATATTTGATAAAAATTCCGATTCATTATAAATTCGAATTAAACGAACTGCATTAGAACACATATTTTCTTGATGGATTTTTCATTCTTTACAAACACCCAAGGGTTTCAAACACCCCAGAGAATAGAGGATTTAACCACACCTCAAATACACTCCCAGCCAAGCTAATAATTTACTAAATCAATTCATAAGCATGGCATTCGATGGAGAATCTAAAACCAAGATAAAACCCCCATCCATATTAAACAGAAACTAAAATTGAGAGTTGGATCCTACCTGATCTCGCGTTCCTGGCAAGATCGGTTGAAGAGTCCCAATCTCCAGCTGCCCAAAACCTCCAATTTTCTTCTCCCGATTTCTTTTCCAACCAAAACTTCTCCAAAAAAATGTCCATCCTCATATTTTCCCCAAATTTTGGGTTATATGGAAGAGTTGACCAAAAAAATTCTATTTTTGGGCATTAAAATTTATTTACAAATAATTCTCAACATTAAATCCTTTTCTAACTATTGCAACAAATTGACTTGCCTTATCAATTCCAAAATCGATTTTCTCCCTTAATTAAATTTAACCTTTCAATTCAAATAATTACCAAGGACTAATTAATCAATTTAACCAAGCACACCAAGCACGCAAATCGAGAAGGTCAACCAACAGACGACTCGCAAACCCAAACAAAAAGGAATAACCGACGACGACTGGCGATACTCATTTGAGCACGACTAAGGTCAACTAGGGTCTTACGACCACCTAATCCAACTCTAAGGATTAAAAAGGTACACTCAAACCTGCAACCCAGGTGAAGATGAACCTCGCACTCATTCGGCGTTGTACCTGAAATTTCCTGCAACCAAGAGTCATACATGCATACATATATAAAATTTAATGAAAGCGTTAGCTCAATATTAATACCACGGGATAGGTACACTAACAACTTGCATACAACTAGTGAGAAAACCACATCAATAGCTATGCGTAAAATCAACATCTGACTATAACATAATATTACGATAAACTAATCAAGATTAAACCAAGGTTAGAAATAGATTAGGGTAGGGGTACTACATTCTCCCCCCCTAGGTTCCAACTTACTCCTGGAAGTCGTAAGGCTAGACGGAGAACATGTCGTAAGCATCAGCCCTGAAACTCATTCAACAAGGATCAAATTGCACATAGAAATCTTTCCATAAATAAATGAAATATTATTGCAAAATCCTTTACAAACGCCAAATTAAAGCATTGCAAAGAGGTAAACAACAGTTACCATAATCATCTATCAAACATGACCAGAAAACATGCCATCAAGATCAATTTCCTTTACCCATCCATCTTTATCATAAAATTTTATTGAATAGAACTAGCTTCAAAATCAATTTCTACAACCAGATTAACTTCCAATAAATAAGAGCAACATAAATAACTCAATTGTTGCACTTGCCAGGCATAAGAAAACCTTTCCAAAGACTATGTCCCATAACATAGTGACAAGTTAACACAATTTACTCCATGATACAAGCAATAACCATCCACATAACTGGAATGCATAACAGATAAGGCCACATGTGAGCATGTCTAATGCTCGGTCAAGGATAACATGCACGATCAGCATCTCTATGCCTGATCTCAGAACAACAAGATGATCATAAAAAACCAATATCTCACTCAAAGGCTTGATGGTGCTAGGCACACCATAGCGGTGCTACCTTCCATACAAGACCTTTGTGAATATCCCTTGTTGAGCAAGGTGGTTAGCCTCCAAGAGATAGTCACCACATATAGGTAGGTAGTGGATACTAGCTGCATCACAGCCTCACATACCTCCATCCTCAAGGTTCCTTGCATCTACTTCCTCGCATACACTCATCCAAGCCCGTCTCCTACGTTCTTGGAGAGGAATTCACATTGCAACACAAGACCAGCATACGAAAACAACAAGGATAAACCGGTTTAGCCACCAAATACAGAAGAATAAAGATAATAAATCCTCAATTCCAACAGTAAGGCAAGAAAATAATCCGGAATCTCAACACCAAATCAACAGTGCAAAAGATCACATGATCGTGGCTAAACCTTCACAGTCAAAGTAGAATAAATTGCTGGCCCACGAAGAAATAAATAAATAATTAAATAAAAGAAAATCATAATTGCACATTACATCACTACGTGACTAATAGCTAGCCACCAACGAGGAAGGAAGGAACAATCGTCTAGCTATCCTAGTAGCTCATCATGTTGTGTGGCCAAGTCACACAACCACATGGCATGGCAGTGTGCACCTCGACATCACCCCGCATCACGTCGTCACGTGGCATGGCACTACCCAATACCTAGCGGTAGGCCGCATGGAAATGTCTACTACATCCCGCATCGTGTCTCAGCACGGCATGGCAATACTCCAAGCGGACAAAGCACGCAATGGATGTATCCCGCATGGCAGTGTACCCCACAGATAAGGCACGCGCTGGTCACACTCCGCATAGCGATGTTCCTCTCAGGATACTCGCCGTAAGCCAGAGGTATACATGGCTAAGGTCTACCCACAAGTCTACCAACACTGGTCAGTTGGCAACTTATGTAAGAACAATAACACGCCTCTCATGAAGACAAGGCAACAGATGCTCCAATAGAATTCCAACAATATGCTCAAAAACTGCCATCTATATGCTCAAATAAAGGATAGGAATAAGGCTGGCACTCACGAACCTCGTAAATAGGTTCATCACAAGGGAAAGTATTGAGTACACCTTTGATACAGTTTAGTAGTACAACTATATCATTCCTCGAAGTAGAGAAGCTAAGGTCGCTTCGCGTCGACATTACTCGTACGCCAATCCATACTATTCAAGGAACGGTTACTTCTAATACTACCCCTTAACATACTGACTTACCCACAACCCGAGGTTTGGTACTCAATAGGGAAACAAATAAGCAACAGCACCTAAACAGTATGGTTTCCCATACTCATAAGCAACATATCCTCCATGGCTGATTACTTCACCAAACCATGGGCACAAATAATAAGCACTGGTTTCTTACAATACACACAATTACACCAATACTGGTTTAGTCACATATACGGGGAGTACTTTTCAGTACGCTAACATCTATTCAAGGAAGATTTCAATTATGCTTTCTATATAAATAACTGAATCAAGTTTACTCTAATTTCAAGTACTGAAATTATAAACAATTCACAATTACATAAGGAAATAACATCATTCCTATATCTTTATCACATTTCACCAAGCATCCAAAACCAAATTACTAACTATGCAAATTCATTTCTAAAGCTTAAGACTTTCATCTATCACTATGAAGCCAAAAGCAAACACACAATTTCACATGTTTTATAAACGTTCTATTTAAATCAATGTAGTCTTTAATAGCATTTCTAAAATTCTTATGATTAGGCAAAGAGAAGGGAAAGAGAGTTTGATAGCCAAACTATTTCCTACAAAGACACAAGATCAATCAAGATCACGCTATAATATTAAATTTCTCACTATAAGCCTATCATTTCAATTACACGGTTTTCATTTCGCTACCGTTAAGAAGGATGACAATCAGCCTAACAAAACCATTTTCAATAATTATGGTTGCAACAAGAGTTTCTAGTTTTCCAAACAAAATAGAGATCAAGAGAGGCAATCTTTTCGATAATGCAAGACCTCTTAAGAACACTCACTTATAATAATACAATATAGACACATGTCATAATTTGCAACCTATTAGAGAAGATCACATTACGATCAAAGATAAGCAAAGAGCTATTACTCCAAATAACACATATTATTGCATGTACATCAAACAAGCTTTTTTCTTCGCACTTTCTAAACACATTAAGGTAATTCATATACCCAAAAGCGAGTTCAATGGAGCATTTGCTAAAATAAATCTTCAATCAAACTGGTTTAATGAAACACATAAGACAATCTTTCGGAAAACACATAAAACAATCTTTCAGGGACACATTAATACTCTCTCGAAGCTACAATAACATGCTCTTTTTAACTCTTCTACAAACCAAGCAGTTTCACATAATTCCACTATTCGCATGGCAATGCACCTTACTAAGGTAGAATTTAATCATGCTACTCCTACAAGATACACATGGAGAATTCTTAAACATACACATACAGTTTTCTCCCAATCACCAAAATAAATTTTTAAAACCCATAGCCCTTTAATAATCTAAAAAAAGTAAGCTTCATAAGGCTCACTCAAGGGCTCAAGAAGTCACACCCTTTCTCTCTTGCAAACAAGAAACTCAAATCAAAGATAATTACACATATCTTAATCATTTTAATTTCCAGAAAGAAGAGAGGAATGGTGATGATCATTTAATTTTCTACAAAGTACGCATTCAATAATTGCCATGCTAGTCCTTCAAGTGGACAACATTAAGCTAGATCATAATCTTAAACAAACACAATTCGCACTTTCAAATTCAAGACAAGCACGGACCAACCCAAATGGATTAGTCTAAAGAGTACAACACTCAAACACCAACATCAAGAAGGCGAAAACAAGGTGTGAACACACACGTTCCACACAAGCTAAGGTCTACTCAATCACTCACATGCAAAAGGAGGACAAGCATACACATAAGGTCGATACACTTCACACAAATAGAGGGCACACGCGACACCAGAGATCCCAATGTTTGCAACATGGGCTCTGATACCAAATGTAATGTCCCGCCAGGAAACCCCGAAGGGATTAAGCCAAAACACAAGAATAGAGTGCAAATTTTTTTTTTAAAAGTTACAACACATACGATGCAACAAGATATCAAAGATTCAGATTACATAGCAGAAGACATCAACTAACACCTAAAGAGTTTCCCAACGAGATTACTTAAATTTCACAATTCACTTAACTCACACAATTAATCCAAAAGTTGAATATCTTAATAACGAGATCATTCATAATCAGGATAATTTCTTTCAAAGATGGAAATATAAATCACAAGCAATGATTCATCCATTAAGATCCATTCATAATCTTCATTCAAGATTTTCATTTAAAATTACAAGCCATACATCTAATATTCTAATACACTAGGATTTCATCATAACATAAGAGATCTTTGCAAGCATATTAAAATTCCTTAACAACAACTGAGTATAATTCATTACTCTAAGTTACATTCTTTCATATTCCAACTCATTGCATTTCAAAAGACGATTGCATACTAGCATCTATGATAAGTCTCATCTAAACTACTTATACATTCGATCAACATGGCATACAAGAAAGAACTGCATATAAGCATTTAAAGTTAATTCCATTTATCCACTTAACCATTCTAACATAAGTTACTCATACATGATAAAGCTGAATAAAGGAAACATAAGAGAATACATCACATAACACCATAATGATCTCGGAGTTCACCCCTAAAGGGCTACATCTCCGGGTCTGCTCAACTGCAAGACCCCTCTGATAATTAATAAAGGTTAAGAATACAAGAGGTTACATTAAATACAATCCAGCCATCAAGGCGATACATAAACAATATACAAACGACCACATCGGTCCATTAATACATAAACGATCCTTGAAAAGAACAGGATCCAACTGAACATAATCAAAGCTAAAAACATAAGTACAGAAGAGCATCCATAAAACTGAGCCATCACCACCCAAGGTCTAACATGAAACCAACACTCACAAGGGCAAAGACAAAAAGGACGACTCACAAAGGTACTCCTAACAGGACAAAACGAAAACACACTAGCGAACGTAGGGACAAGTGTCATCACACAACCTGGTATGGTTACCATGGCAAGTCTTCATAGGTCCCGGCCCCATACACTGGGTTACCCTGGCAACCTAATCCGAGCTTCCGGCCCATCCAAGCCTCATGTGGACCCACACATCCTCTCTTGAAGACAAGGATGGTGGTTTGCCATTTCAAGCCTTCTCACAGCATGTCGAACCTATGATAGCACTCGTCCCATGTGTGAGGCACATTATCTTATTTAGAGATTACATTCTAATCTACTATTAGGTTATCACTTATTAGACTCACTTTCGACGGGTTACCCAGCAGCCACTTTGGGCGCGGCCCCCAATCGAAAGCCACTTTCCCATACGACACTAGACTAAACTCAGACGAACTCAAACCAAGGAATACACATGGTCAGACGAACGGAGTTCAAGAAGAGAGAAACAATCATCTGGTCAAACACGAATCAAGGGTAATCACTTACTGACGGTACTCTAACTAGAGACCCGACCAACAACGGTCAACCACAAATCATCATTCGACTCACACACAAGGAGGATATGATCAAAACGACACTACCACAATACAACAGTCAACTCGGAATCAAGGGCTGAAACAGGTACCCCAAGTCATTCCATACGACAGGGTCCTACTAAACAAAGCAAAACATGCCATTTCATAATTAAAGGCAAATACAGAAATTAAACTCGCAAGGCAATAATCAGAAAAGACAATATTTCCTCAAATTGATTTAATCATTACAAGTCGATCGAGTTTTCTACAAGATCTAAATCAGCTTACAGTTATCTACCTCATCAAGGGATAAGTTGTTCTTGGTTTTCTAACTCCTAAGGTTCAAAGCATCGAACAAGCAAATTAAGCCATAATGAGTTTTTAACCAATTCATATTAATAAAATCTCAGACAACCATTAATCAAATAAATAGGATATTTAATCTCCAATCAAAACGTCATTAACATACTGGTCTAAAACCGACCTCTACAATTCCGCATTTTCAAGCCTAGATGCATTATACGGATCACGGAAATATAAATGTAGAAAGAGAATCTAAAGGGAGATAAACATTTCCAAAGCATATCGCTTAACTTCAAACACCCAACGATAATTATTTCACTTACTTCTCAATTACTCAATTGATAAGTTCTAAGATATTACTTAACAACATCAATTAGTAATTACATCGTATTACAACGATTTTCCAAAAACATAATATTCTCTATTGTTTTTAAACAATACTACCTCAAATAGCCAAATGATCTAATCAGCTAGAAGGTAAGGTCTAGATTTATTAATCCAAGATCAATCAGAATTTAATCTACAATATTCAATTGCAAAAATTCACAGTTCCAGAACTTAATCAGGAAGAGAGCAAAAATCATGAAATGAAATTGAATAGTGATTAACCTATAAACTCCGTTATGAAATTAATCAATACCAAATTTACATTTGTCATGATGTTGCCTCTTAATCATAATTAAGAACGATTAAAAATTAGCATTAAAATCACTTACATTAAAAATGATATTAAAACCACGTGCATTTTTTTGAATACTAAAAAAAAACATGCATTAAAAAGAACGATTTATAAACTACGTTTTAAAAACCATGTTTTAAGAAAAAAACGCATTTAAAATAGCGGCGAGGGCGGGCCGTGCCCTAACCCTAGCCGCAGGGGAAGGAGACTTCGCGGCGGCACTCACGGTGGTGCCCACAGGTGCCGCGGCGCCCTGCGGCCACCGCCGTGAGCCGCAGGCACTGCGCAAGGCAAATGGTGGAAGGGGAGCTAGCGGGGAGAGGGGAGGAGGAGCGGGTGGAGCTCCGCTCCCCGCCCTCCGAACCCCAACTCACAGTCTTAAAAAAAACGACCCACGCGCCCAGTTCGGTAACAAACGTTTAAAATTCTCTTTGAACACACAGTTCAGTTTTTAAAAAAAAACGTTTACACTAATAATTTAATGAACACACAGCTCGCTTCAATAAAATATATATTTCACACAGCGTAGAAAATTCATACGCACAGGTCCGGGAACAAAAAGAAAAGAAACTCCCACTACTATATTTGATAAAAATTCCGATTCATTATAAATTCGAATTAAACGAACTGCGTTAGAACACATATTTTCTTGATGGATTTTTCATTCTTTACAAACACCCAAGGGTTTCAAACGCCCCAAAGAATAGAGGATTTAACCACACCTCAAATACACTCCCAGCCAAGCTAATAATTTACTAAATCAATTCATAAGCATGGCATTCGATGGAGAATCTAAAACCAAGATAAAACCCCCATCCATACTAAACAGAAACTAAAATTGAGAGTTGGATCCTACCTGATCTCGCGTTCCTGGCAAGATCGGTTGAAGAGTCCCAATCTCCAGCTGCCCAAAACCTCCAATTTTCTTCTCCCAATTTCTTTTCCAACCAAAACTTCTCCAAAAAAATGTCCATCCTCATATTTTCCCCAAATTTTGGGTTATATGGAAGAGTTGACCAAAAAAATTCTATTTTTGGGCATTAAAATTTATTTACAAATAATTCTCAACATTAAATCCTTTTCTAACTATTGCAACAAATTGACTTGCCTTATCAATTCCAAAATCTATTTTCTCCCTTAAATTAAATTTAACCTTTCAATTCAAATAATTACCAAGGACTAATTAATCAATTTAACCAAGCACACCAAGCACGCAAATCGAGAAGGTCAACCAAACAGATGACTCGCAAACCCAAACAAAAAGGAATAACCGACGATGACTGGCGATACTCATTTGAGCACGACTAAGGTCAACTAGGGTCTTACGACCACCTAATCCAACTTTAAGGATTAAAAAGGTACACTCAAACCTGCAACCCAGGTGAAGACGAACCTCGCACTCATGCAGCGTTGTACCTGAAATTTCCTGCAACCAAGAGTCATACATGCATACATATATAAAATTTAATGAAAGCGTTAGCTCAATATTAATACCATGGGATAGGTACACTAACAACTTGCATACAACTAGTGAGAAAACCACATCAATAGCTATGCGTAAAATCAACATCTGACTATAACATAATATTACGATAAACTAATCAAGATTAAACCAAGGTTAGAAATAGATTAGGGCAGGGGTACTACATCACCTCTCTTCTATTATGTATATTTCCTATATCAAAATGACCTATAAGATCTCATACATATATGAGTCTTTACAATACATCATGTCGGCTTACAAATAATTAATTACATTACAATACAATTTATATAAACAAAAATTTGTCTCATGTCGGCCTGAGTGCCGATATGCTTTATTTTCGGTGTAAACTAGATGTCAATGAATGAACTTTTTGTGCCTGTCGGTGCCAGTAGGTGATGTCTGTTTTGTCGATGAACCTATAGAATCCTATTACCAGTTGGTTTCCATCAACGAAAACATCAACCATTCTCATGTGAGTGTAGAATGCCAACAATCTCCCCCTTTGGCATTGATGGAAACACTCATGAGAAAATCCAAAAACTATTGTCCAAAAATGAAGTCCAAAACTTATCCCCAAAAAAAGAGTGTGCTCTTCCTGAGAAAGTGATTTCTTCTATGCATTTTTCTCCATAATACTCTTCCTTTGGCATCATTGACAAAGGATGTCAAAAATAATCAAAGAGTACAAATTCTACCTTATAGCCTGTAACTGGTTGTGTACAATTTGAAAGATATTAGCAAAAATTAGATTCAGGCTCTGCATGAATTTATTACTATGAGAAATAATTGTTTCGGTCTACTGGATCATGCCAATCAGATAATGCATCTATTGCTCCGGTGATCAGTCTCCTTGAATTGTTGCTTTAGATAGCTCAACCTGCTAAGTTGTAAGTGTTAGATTCAATGACAGTCCCAAAGACACTGAGAGGGGGGGGTGAATCAATGTCTAATCGGTTAGTGTTATATTTGAACTTATTTATAACTTTGCAACCCAAATCAATGTACCGGTAAGCAATAAATAATGTAGTAAACAGAAATAACAGAGACAACATAAATGCACACCATAACACAAGATATTTTGGGTTTGGTCATCCATACATCCTTTCCTAAAAAATAACTCCCCCACTCCCAAAAATCCAACTTTCTAGGTTTTGAAATC
This sequence comes from Cryptomeria japonica, assembly GCF_030272615.1. NCBI lineage: Eukaryota > Viridiplantae > Streptophyta > Pinopsida > Cupressales > Cupressaceae > Cryptomeria > Cryptomeria japonica. Next base: position 766,970,050 of record NC_081411.1, on the reverse strand, counting down.
CTAGCATGCCAAGTCTTAAAACTTTTTCATTTAAACATAAGAAACTTACTTACCTCCCCGCATGAACCATGATACCACTAATGGTTTGAAATGGAATTATTCAACATATGAAGGTTCCCAAATACCTCTTTGTACTTGTGGGCTCCTCTAAGACATTAATCTATACAAAAGCATATGGCTATTGATGTAAAGGCAATGGTTTCAAGTGTATGGCCATGTGACGATGATAAAAAATAACACGTGAGGCTTTTACAATGGCAGGTGTGAAGAAAGAAGAGTAGTTATAAAACAAAAAAAATATTGCATGAAGCCTTAAGATTATATTTTCTAGTTTTAAGTAGTAGTATTATGAGGTTGCATTGGTGTGGCTCTTTTCAAAATTTATGAAGGAATCATTAAAGCTTTGAAGAATGATCATAACTAGTAGATATGGTATTGTTTGAGTGTCTTCAAGAGTTCTATATGTGTTATCTTGACAAGTTCTTGATTAGTAGGTCAACTAAAAAGCCATAAAATTATTTCAAAACTTTTGTAATCAATCTTCTCAATATTATTAAAGAATTGTACATGTTTATTATTTGATTATTAAGTAGACACATAAATTTTTGCAACTTCTATTTTTTATTCATTTGCATGTATAGAACCTAGTTTAAGTGTATCTACATAAAAACAATCTTGGTTTAAGTGTATCTACGTAAAAATAGTCTTTGGATATATCTTGGTTAAGGTATACTATTTGATTTTAGCTATTACATATTTTGCATAAAATCCAGACTTTGTGTCAAACTAGATACAAAAATTGATCTACGATTTATTTCCCACTCAAACACATTTTGAACAAATTAAAATTTATACACATTTCTATTTGTGTTGTCTTTTGCAATCAAGCTTCTAGTAGAATGAACTATAGACTTATCCCTATGTGTCCAAGTATTCTTTATATCGACATTTGGGAGCAACCCTGAACAATCTACACAATTTCGATGAGAGATTTTTGATGGTACACACAAGCACAAGGCAACATTGCCCAAGAAGTATAATGATTACATACTCTCCAAAGCGATCAAGGTCAGATCCATAGTAAAGTTATCAGGGTACAACTATCCCTAGTCAAGTAAGACACGGTAAGGAGCTAATTATGACAGTGTTTTTTGGATTTTGTTTAAAAATAATGATGCTTATACAATTAGAAAATGTAATGTTGATAGTTTGTTTCATTAAACATGTGTAGGTGGATTACAATTATATGTCTGGAGAATGTATCTATGACACATGAAATGATTGGAGAACCAGTCCCCCTTGATGCAGACCAGTACTAGTAGGAGGAACAAACAACACCACTTACCCTTAATTGGATGTTGGAGTAAAAAAACTCCAAAATTCAGGCACACTCTCTCAGACAAAGGTACTATTTAGAGTAAAGTGACCTCAAAGTTCAAGTGAGCTATCGAGCATAATTATGCCTATAAAGAACTTGAATCCATTCCAAACAAGGTGGACCATAAAAGGTCATGTGACTATAAAGAAAGATATTCACCAATACAATAAGCAAACAGGAAGTGGCTGAGTGTTTAGCTTCAACATCATAGATAGTGAAGGAACTGAGACACATGTATCATGTTTTAATAATATGGCAGACACGCATTATGGTAATATAGACATTGGAGCTACGTATAATATTTCAGGTGGGGTTGTGAAAACAACTAATAAAATTTATAACAAACTTAATAGTGGGATAGAAATAACTCTTGTGCTTGAATCGATAATAACCCCCTACGAAGATGATACGAAGATGACCCTTCCATCCCCAAAAAACTATTTCTCATTCATGCCTATTAATGAAATACTTGAGTAAAGTAATAATTCAATTATAGATATTGGTGTTGTTATCTATGTAGAACCAAGCTCTACAATCAAAAGAAGAAATGGAACAAAGGTTATGAGGTGTACCATAAAGCTACTGGATATGTCTCGAACAACAATAGAAGTTACAATATGGGGACCACCATCTGAGAAAGAAGGTGTCCAACTACAACAAAAATACTACCTTCAAGAGACCACAATCCTAGCAATCAAGAGTGGACGTGTTTATGAATATAATGGAAAATTATTGAGCACATCAAGCAATACACACCTAATTCTAAACCCAATGATAGTAGAAGCTGAGAAATTGAGAACCTCGTTTGACCAAAATTTAAGTGACATGCATGAAACTTTGGTTAAGTATGTTGGCTTACCTCCACCAATTACATGGATGATAATCAGTGACATCCAACGAGAATTAGAGCATATAGTTCAACCTCATCATTACATACTAAAGGAAACAACCGTATGTATTAAAATAGAATAATTCTTCTATCCAACATGTTCCAATCAGATAAATAGAAAAGAGTGCAAGAAATGATTAATTCAAAATGGAGAGTTAAATTGGTATTGTTCTAAATGCGACACGACACTCGCAAAATGTAATCTTCTTATAGATATATAGTTCAAATAAAATTAGAAGACTATACAAATACATTGTGGGCTATAGCATTTGATGAAGGAGTAACACAACTACTGGGCATTCCTGTTGAAACCTTCTATAAGATACAGTTCGACCTAGATGCAGACAGCGGTACTGAGGAAGTAATAAAGTTTGTTCTAAACAAACAATATCTCTTCAAATTGACATGCAAAAAAGAAAAATATAATGAAGAGGAGCGACTGAAAATAACAATTACTAAGGTAGAACAAGTAGATTTTGTCACAGAAAGTAATACCTTACTTGAACAGATCAAAGCAATGAATGATGAAATGGGAGCTGAGGAATGAATTGATACGTAGGTCATGTTTGTAAAATATAACTATATAATAGATAACAAGATCCTCTTCTTGTAAATATTATAAAGACAAGTTTGTACAATGATTGTCAATTTTTCATGGAAAACAAAACAAGATGTATCTGTATACAATATGAATATTGAAGAATTCTAATGTAAAAAGATTGTGTGCACCACATGTAAAAATGACATATATACAAATGTAAATATATATTTGTTAAATGTTGTAGGTGTTACTCAATAGCATGGCTCATCCCAAATATTTAAATTCATTTCTTGCTCATTAGACTCATATAAATAGATATATGATACAATTAGCACTTTCAATACATACGAATGTAAATATATATTTGTTAATGTTGTATGTGTTATTCATAACATACCTTCTCACAAATCTATGGTTCTATATTTTTCTCATTAAACTTGTATGAATAGATATATGGTACGCTTAACACATTCAATTATTTTACTTTATGTCTATTGTACTAATACCATTGCTTTTCATTCGTGATTTTCGATTGCCTAACTATGAACTATCTAACCCTAAAATGTGTATATCAATAACAAACATTGAATTTGTTTACAGATGGTTAACTGTAATAGTGGAAAGAGGCAACTTAGCTCGAGGCAAATAGAAATAAGAAGAGAGCAAAGTCGGAAGATAAGCCAAGATTATTGTGCACAACACAAAGAACAAATAGCAGCACATAGGAGCCTTAGAAGAGAAGAGAAAACTACCCAACACCAACAACAAATACTAAACATGCCTAAATTCATAAATAATATGATGTTTACAATGGTATTGAAGAGATTTCATCAAAGAATAGACACAATAGCTAGCCTAAGAAAATGTCATGTGTGTAAGGAGTCCTACCTAGGCATGCTCCTTTGTTCGTCAAACCTTGCTACCACTTGTCGAAGGTGCTTTAATGAAAAAGGCCTGCATTGCTTCTCTATAGCCAATAACATGGATTCTGGAGAGCAGCCAATAGTTATAAAAAAACTAACTCAAATAGAAGAAATGCTTATTGCTAGAGTAAATCCTATCTTACAAGTGAATCATACAATTGGAGGTCAATACAAGTTTAGTGGACATACGGCCAGCTTCCCACAGGACATAAAAATTATAGCAAAGGAGCTTCCAAGAAGAGTTCTAACTTAGATGTTCTTATAATACGTCAATTAAATACTCAAGGTCAATGTTATGAATGCTACGTGAGGAGGTCACATGTTAGAGATGCATTGGAATACAAAGTTAGAAACGATCTGTATTATAAAGATGTTATAATCAATGATCATCACTTGTTAGAACTCCCTGAAAGAAGAACAAATATTTCTAGCATATTACATACCATTGAAACTAACGATGAACTTATGGAGCTAAATACTAGTGATGAGAATGACGAAGAACAATCCAAAAATGAAATAACAAACACATCATCCTTCATGGCTAAATTACCAAATAGACACTATGAACTTGAAATCATAAAGAAGGCATTGGAGCTTGAAGATAGTGTAAGTGAAAGTATTGCTTGGCCTACAATTGGCATGTCTCCAGTTAGTGAATATAATACTGAGGGCTTACTTGGCATAGCATTCCCTACACTTTTTCCAAATGGAACTGCTCTACAATCCCAACCATGATTAAAAGAGGTAAAAATGCACGAGTATATGTTACACCTAATAAGGTTTCATGACCAAAGGTTTGGAAGGCATCCAAAGTTTCGATATTTTGTATTCAATCTTATGACGTGTCATCGCACTCAGGGACTTGCGACAATATTCATTAATCATAAATATAGTAATAAATTACTAAATCATATTTCTTTATAAAACATAATTTATTTATTTTTAATAAAAATTTGAGCTTTTTTAACAAATATATTATGTACAATAAATTTTTTGATAGTTTTTAACAAAAATAACATATTGAAAATTCCTCTAAATATTATAACATTAATTTAGGTTTCTTAACCTACGGACATAATCATTATATCTTTGAATGTTATATATTAAAGAAAATATTTATGATCTCCTAGAATGGAAGTGATTAAGTTTGCATATTTTAACAAATTATACATATATGCATTAAAAATCATATTTCCTTAATATAAATTATCCGTAAAATTATTGTGAACTTATAAGAAACTAGAACTATAATGATGAAAAGCTATTTTTTTCATATTTTTAAAATTAATCTTTTTTATATTAAAGATCGTAGATATAAAAAGGACTTCAATTCAAGTAAATCTGTAATATCTTTCCTACCAAACCACTGTGAGACCATACATGGTCTAATATAGTAGACTGCTACTATTACAACATAGGCTCTAATAGATATGCATGTAGTTAGTTGTGTGAGTAATCAAGTCAAATACAACAAAAAGGATCTAATCTAAACTTGGTATTGGGCATCATTGGTATATACATCAGCAACATAACTAGATTAGAGATTGATATTTACATCATGGAGATAGCATGAAGCAAAGCGAGGTTCATGAAACTAGGACTAGTTCAATGTGAGAGAGTGAAGAAATTTTGGTCGATTTCATGGTTTTTTAATATAATTTTTAACCCTTCAATTGTGGGTAATTAAGCCTTGGGAACTAGCAAAGGAGTTGGATTACACTTTATATGTTGGTTTACAAGTGTTTGGTGAATATACTACAATAAATTGCTCATTCTCATGGCCATCATAATGTTTTTAAATGCTAGTCAATAATTTGTGCTACTATGTTATCAATTGTAGCTTGTTTATCTATTGAACTGATGTCCTACCAATTGGACTATCATAACAAAAAGTAATAGTGAACTTCAAAAGTAAACAAAAACTCTTAGAAGTAGCAACGTACCTTGAGTCACATGCATCATTTTAAAAATTACTTTAGATGGCCCCTCCCTCAGTTTATTGTGAAACACATGGTCATCATAAGATTCTTTCTACACTGCTTATAAATTGTATCCTACATTTCTTGGTCATACTCATTTCAATTTTGTAGTTTTAACTATGTTCCTACACTGCTTATAAATTGTATCCTACAATTTGTCTTTAGTTGTGGGCAAAGCAGTCATCCGGGTACACTTTCACAGCTATATTATATTATATTATTTAGTCATTTTTCATTTTGTATGTATTCATTTCTTATATCCCTTAATAGACTGAGTTAGTAGGGATTATCAGTATCCTCGAAAAAATGTTTACTTTGCCTATGCCAATTCTTATTCTAGATGACTTAGAAGCTAGATTGGAGGTCCAAAAATTTGACAATAGATAGTACAAATATTTAATGTTTATCCGACTCTTTTATGTTTAATTTTCCTTGTAACTCATTTTGGCATAGTATATTAATCGCCAAGTATCAAAGAGCGAGGTTGTTTCATCTTCACTTTTATTTAAAATTACTCCTTTAGTTGATCAAGAGTAGTCGATCCATTTAATTTTATGTTTTTGATTAAGGTAAAAACAAGTTTTGAAGGGGCCTCGAAACCCTTTACAATAGATCCTCACGATATAAAAGCATTAAAGAAACCAAAAGGAACTAACATGAGAAAAACCAGCATAACAACTAGAAAAGACTAGCTAAAAAGCTCCAAAAAACCAGCGAAAACCAGCCAGACCAAACAAAGCACAAAAAAGGAACTAATTTATGTTTTTTAGGGCATTAGCCAAGTTGCTGCTAATCCCATATAGATCTTTGATATTATCCCTAAGATTAGGGATTTCCTTAGCAGATTTCGCACCTACTTTCTTCACACTTGCCCTAGTTCTCTTGGCTGCTCCACCAGGCATAGCCTCCCTTCTCCCAGTCTCGATAGCATCATCATCAATGTCGAGGTCCACCACCGGTTTGGGAGAGATGAAACTTTCAAGGATCTTAGAAATATCCTCTAGGTTCTTTGTAACAACAGACAAGATATTCGAGATCATTCCCAACAGGTTTTTCATTGCCACTTTACCTTCTTCCAGATAGTCAATCTGAGCTACCATCTTTTTGGCTTTTTCCTCCATGTCCTGCTTCCATTGCTTCTAGTTCTTGTCGTCTTCCTTTCTTTTCTCATCCATCTACTTCCCATTTTTTTCCAAATTCTTCACAACTTCATAAGTCCATCTATCAAACCCCAATCTGGCCTCGGTAAGGTTTTTGAGGTTATCCAGGAATAACCCTTCTCCAGCATGCTCCATATCCTTACCCAGATTATCCTTAGCCATTTCCTTCTTAGGTTCCTTATTCTTCTCCCTCTCAGAATCAATTTATTTTTCCTCATTAACCTTATCATCTTTCTCCACCATAGGCTGGTTGTTGTCATTGCCTAAGCTAGCACTGTGAATTGGACTATCTTGGTCGGACACGTCCTCAGCTTCATCTTCCTCTACACCCACGTCCTCATCTTTCCAACTTTCCTCACCTCTCGACTCGTTCGTTTCCATTTCATTGCCATCTTTTCCTGTTTCCTCTATGTCATTCTTGTCATCTTGGGTTTTCATCCCAGTGGCGCTCTTGCTTTTTTTGCTCTGAACTTCTTGGCTAGGTCCGCCTTCCTCCAACTTTCTCTTGCCTTTCCCTGGAGAAGCTGACAACCTCTTGTTTTCCTGAATGGCAAGGATTTTGCAGTGCTCGTAAATGAGCAGAATGAGGCCACAATGAAGCACTGGGTTCGAGGGGTTCTTGTTGTGTTTGTTGAGGGACCTCGACAAAGACCTGAAGAGATAGTAGGGCAGGGAAACCCTTTTTTCATGCCTGAAGTGGTTTAATAGCACAAAGTGGTAAGTATGGGCCCTAGTAAAATGACCCTCAACAGTTATGTATTCCATGATCGCATTCAACACCTAGCCCCAAATTTTCTTGATGTTGGAGGCATCATAATAACCCCCTGTGGCTTTACCAATTTTATCCCTCTCCTTTTCCTTACACGGGAAAAGTTTAACCGCATTATTGGAAACTTTAAGATCTCTAAAGAAATTGAGCCCTGAGTGGGGCATATCTGTTACAGTCGCAATGAGGCATGCATCCAATTTGAACCTCACTGCATGGATTTTAAAAGACCCATTACTCCAATTTTCAATTATTTTGGAAATTGCAAGATTAACCCTACCCTTATCGTAATCAACCAGCTTCTCCATAAAATTCATCAGGGAGCCTTTTTCCAGCTTCGTCCAAACTTTTGGCATTTCCTTCCATCTGGAAATATTGTTCGGTTCCTCCCTCCTAAGATCCCCTCCCATATTCAGTTTCAGAATGTCACCTATGTTCTTCTGTGAGCTCAAAGCTTTCTTCCCATTGTCTCTCGGAGTTTTGAAAATGATAACCCACAAAGTGTGTGGAGTGTTAATATCTTTGATTGTAATTCTACCACTTTGCCAAGTAATCATCACCTTTCTATAAATGCATAAATTACTCATTTCAACTATCATAATTATGCGGTCCTTCTTTCCTCATGAATCTATCCTTTCTTAGGAGATCTTTAATACTAAAATTAATATTATCTTCCCCATGCCAAATGCTTTGAGCTTCGGAGTTAACGCCTAGGTTCGCCAAGCCATCCGCAACCAAATTTTTTCCCTAAAGGCATCTTCAATTATGATAACTTTAAAACTAGCAATAATTTATCTTGCTTTCAAAATTATGTTTTCAATGGACCACAATGGCTCGGTTTCCCCCTTCAAGCACTTGATAATATTTAGTGAGTCTCCCTCCAGCCATAAGTTGTCATGATTTAGGTTCTTAGCAATAATTAGAGTATTCAGAGCAGTTGAAGCTTCAGCATAATGACTAGTTTGACTACCCAGAGGACTAGCAACCGCCACTAGGCAACTTCCAACAAAATTCCTGACTATGCTCCCATAACCAGCTTTACCCGAATTCCCCTTCGATGCCCCATCAAAGTTGGCCTTTATCCATCCCTGATGAGGAAAGCACCATACCAGACCTTCCCTACCCTTCTCCTTACTGGATTTGGTTGTAGAAAGGTTCCACCTATCATTAAAGTCTTCTTTAGTAGCTAGACCATGATCAGTACCATTGAGACATTCAAATATACTTCTGTATATTTTATCCACCACAACTTCAGGATTAGCAATTTTATCCCTAAAAATCCTATTATTGTGCTCCTTCCAAATGTTCCATATAACATTAGGGAAAGTAAGTTTCCAAAGCTCCACAATCCTAGGGTTGGGGTTAGGATAGTACCATTGCTGCCAGGACTCCCCTAAAGAGTTTGGAAAAATCCAGCTCAACTTCCACCTACTAAAAATAATTTTCCAAATTTCCTGGTTGAAAGTACACTGGTGGAGAATATGGCAAGCTGACTTTTCTTCCTTGCAACAAAGAGAACACCTGTTAGGAAAAACAAATCCACACTTTTGGAGGTTGTCCAAAGTCAACACCTTATTTTGGATAAAGATCCAAAAAAAGCTATTAACTTTAGGAATTAACTTCTTATTCCAAACTTTAGCCCAAATAGAAATATCTTTCATAACATTATTGTGGATAGCCACAGCCGAAGACACAGAATAGTTCCCATCCGAGGTTTCCCTCCAAATCAAACTATCCTCTTTGTTGTCCCTCAAAATTTTAGAAGAAAGAAAGATATCAAGAAACTTTAAATCTGGACAATGCTGGTTGAACTCAATCCAATTCTCATTTTTCTAGTAGTCTATGACCAAACCCCCATGCCTATTTTTGAACCAATCTTTCCAATCATAAAGGATTGGAATTTCCTCCAAAGGTTTTTCCATAAGCCACCTGTCTTCCCAAAATCTTATACTTATACCACTCCCCAATTTCCACATTCTGCCTGCAGCAGCCCAGATTTTAGCTGATTGAACTGCATTCCAAATTGCAGAGCCTTCAACTGTAAAAGATTTATCTAGAAATTCTTCCTCAGAAGGTTGCATATGAAGATATTTCTTTCTCCAGATTAAATTCCACTCTCTTTCCTCCCCTTTCAATCTCCAGATTTGTTTTGCTAATAAGGCATTATTCATAGAGCTAATATTCCTTAAACCCAACCCCCCAGAGGCCTTGGGAGAGTAGATTTTATTCCAAGCTATAAGGAGAATTCTCTTCTTGTCTTCCACTCCCGACCAAAGAAACTTTTTTTGGATTCTTTCAATTGCCTCCGCAAACTTTCTAGGAATTTTAAATAGGCTCAGAGCATAAATAGGCAAGTTTTGGAGAGTAGCTTTAAGGAGCATAACCTTGTCAGCTTGACTAAGGATATCCCCTTTCCAAACTGCCAGTTTAGAGTTGAATCTGTCAACCAACTTAATCTAGAAGTTATCCGCAGGCTTAATCCATAAGTTATCCGCAGGCTTAATTTTATGTTATATTTTAATAAGGATTTTTTTTTAAGTTAATTAAATTTTAGTTAAAGTCTATTATATATTGCATAAAAGTAGATATTATTTTTAAAAGAATTTAAATTAATTGAAATATTGAAAATCAGAAGAATTGATAAAGTTTAAAAATAGTCATAGAGAGTTATCATATCACATAATAGATACATGATTAGAAATAGATACCTTTTGGACAAAGTTGTACAACTTTCTTAAAATCTTGAATAAAAGTCTTAAAAACTCATTATTATTTTTAAACAATTCTTTGACAAATGCAAGATGTTGACAAATCTTCTAAAAAATAACATAAAATTATTTGATTTTATCTATTGATGTATTTATTTATTTTCAATAATATTTTTTTCTCTAAATAAAAGTTCAAATAATATATTTATAATGTATTAGAATAGTGGGCAATAATAACAATCAAACATGTATGTTTTAAAAAATCATATATTATATTTTTTTGTATTAATAATAAGGATTTCAAAATATACAGTTAGACGTAATCAAGTCCGGGCCTCATAGAGGCAGCAAAAAAAGGGTACGAGGCAGGGCCTCACATCGAGGAGATCAAAAGAGAGTATACAGTATAGACATGTTTACTACAAAAACAGCATCAAAAGGAGACAGACTAAAGCAGGATGCCATCAATGGCATCAACCCAGGTTGTCCATCCCTTATCCCCCTCCATCCAAACAACTTTCTTGTTTTCCTGGATCGGCATGGCAAGCACCTCCTTTTTGGTGTTCTTGTTCCGCCTGATTTCTTGGTTCATTTTGTTCAGGGTCTTGTCAAAAGCTTTGATGTCATCAATGTTCTTTCTCCACTCGTAGCCGTGCTTCATCTCATAAACAAAGGAGGTGGCGTGACCGGTCTTCAAGAACCGCCTAAGCTTGTCTTTATCAATCATCATCATGGTATAGACCTGCAAGAGGATTTTAAAATATGTGAGTTTACGGTAAAACTCAGTAAGGGACTGGGGTTTGTCCTGATATTTTTCCTCGTTCCTGCACTTCCAGAGCTGCCACAAGATGTTAGAAGAGAGAATGTACCAAAAAAGATTAGTATCCTTTTTAATCCCATAAATATGTCCAGTCACAATATTCAAAATGGAGTAATCAAGTGGATAAGATATATCAAACATTTGCCAAATTTTCCTGGCAAAAATACAATCAAAAAAGATATGTCTACAAGTTTCAGGCATCTTACAGAATTTACAGTATTCAGTTTGAGCTTCCAAGTTCCTGACAGGGAGTCTGTTCAGTAACAACAGCCATCTAAAGTATTTAATTTTAGGTTCAATGGGCCCCTTCCAAAGGTGGTTAAGGAGTTTCTTCCAGGAACAGCTATCAAGGGAGGTATACCAAAGAGCATTAATATGCTCAATGATGGAGCTGTTATGATTGATAACATTGTAAATATTTTTTGCCTTAATCTTGTTGAAGATGTTACCATCAAGCCATTTGCACTGAAGGAACCTATTGGAATCCACATAGCAGGTCATGGGGAGATCTTTAGTGGCTTTAACAATCATATTATATGTTTTCTTTTGCGAGTCAGGAATGTTAAATTTAGTTTTGAGATCATTCCAAGGCATCAGTTGGTTATGTTCAAATAGGTCAATCAATTGGGATATCCCTTTATTGTTCCAGTACCTGGCAGAGCAGCCTTGTGAGAGGGCTAAGGGCTTTCCCGAGAGCTGTAAGTTCCAGCAAATAGATCTTTCGCCGTATAGAGTTTGACTATCATGGTAGTCCTTATTGTTTACAAACTTTCTAACCTGTTCCCAAGCCCTCGAAATGGAGCAGAAAACTGCAGATCCATGGACCTTAATAGGAAAGCTACCCATGATCAGATCAGCAAGGGGCAGGCCCTTCTAGGATTTGGCATGCTTAGGGAAACCCATTTCTATGTTGTTTCTAATAAGGATTTTCCATGGGGAGTCACCCTCCATAGAGTGGAAGATCCATTTAGCAGCAAGAGCAACTCCTTGAGTTCTGAGATCCTTCAAGCCCAATCCCCCAAGGAGGTTGTCCGTATGACACCATTGCCACTTAACAGCATGCATTTTCCTAGTTCCTCTACCATCAGACCAAAGGAATTGTCTAATGGCTTTCTGGATCTCAAAAATCTGATAGTTATTGAACAACCAGGCCAAAGAGAAGTATATGTTATAGGATGAGAGAATTTTCTGGCAAACTTGAACCCTGCCAGCAAGAGAAAGGGAACGGTTATGCCACTTATTAAGCTTTGAGTTAATTTTGTCTTTGATCCAAAGCCACATAGCCTTAAGAGAGGGGTCCACAGAAAAGGGAATTCCAAGGTATCTAACAACCAGGTGAGGACCTCCCCATTGATATTGAAATCTATTACTCCAGTCAGGAGGAACTTCATGCCATCCAAGACAGGTAGATTTGGAGTAGGAGATCTTTGCTCCGGATATAATGCAGAATGTCTTAAGTTTGTTTTGAAGCGCTTCAAAGTTGTTGTCACAGGCTTCAAAGAAAACAGTAGTGTCATCGGCAAACTGACTGGTGATGAGCTCTTCATTGTTAGGGAGCCGGATACCTCTAACAGCAGGGGACATAGAGTGATCTTTAAGAATATAGTGGAGAGCTTCTGAGGAAATCACAAAAAGGGCAGGGGCCAGGGGGCAGCCCTGTCTGATAGATCTACCCAGAGGGAAGGCCTCAGATTTGGATCCATTGATATCAATCTGGGCAAAAACATCTTTCATCATCATTTTAACAAATTCACAAAATCTGCTAGGAAAACCAAAAGCTTCAAGAGTCATGGTGATGAAATTCCATTCTACTCGATCATAAGCTTTCTCGAAGTCTAAAAGTAGCATGGCAGAGTTTTGTTGGGACTGCTTAGCCCAATGCATAGCTTCCCAGCTAGTTATCACATTTTCTAAAATATACCTTCCCTTAATGAACCCAGTCTGTGTTGAGCCAATAATCTTGGGGAGGATGTTCTGAAGCCGCAGAGTAAGGATTTTCGCTAAAATTTTATAGGAGACATTAAGTAGAGTAATCGGCCTCCAGTTTTTAATAAGAGCTTTATCTCCATCTTTGGGGATGAGTTTGATGATGCCCTTATTGATATTCATACCTAAAGAACCTCTAACTAATGCCGCCGAGTATACATTAAGAAGATCATGACAGATCCAACTAATGTTGGCTTTATAGAATTCAGCAGGCAGGCCATCGGGGCCGGGGGCCTTGTCGTTCTGCAATGAAAGGATTGCTTTCTCGATTTCCCCCACTGTGATCTCAGCAGAGAGGAGAGCAGCATCTTGTTCGGTGATCTTTTTGGGAATAAGGGAGAAGCATTGGTTCCTGATGTTATTTGCTTCCTCAGAATCTTCGGATGTAAAGAGATCCTGGTAGTATTTTGCAAAGGCATCTTTTATCATATCGGGGTTGGTAATGTCCTGATTATTGATGATAATTCTGTCAATAGCTTCATTAGTCTGTTTATGCTTCAAAATATTGAAGAAGAATCTTGATCCCCTGTCTCCGAATTGTAACCAATTGGCTCGAGATCTAATTTTTGCACCTTGAGTTTTGGCCTGGAGATGTTTACTAAGAGTATCCTTAGCATAGATGAGCTGGGCAGTAAGGTTGAAGTCAGAGGGGTTGGCTTGAATGAGGGATTCAGCAATCTGAAGGTTAGCAGAGAGGGTATTTTCAATGCGTCTATAGTCTTTGGCTCTTTTTTGGCCAATCGTTTTAAGAAAGTTCTACCAAGAGCTAACATTAAGGTCCCATTTTTCAATATCATTAAGATGAGGATAATGATTTTTATTGATCAAGTTGATAATATTAACAGCGGCTAAGATATCTTCATCTTTCAGAAGACTGGTATTCAGTATGAATTTAGCATCAGCAGACCGACGAGGAGTCGGGGATCTATTGATAATAAAGCTGGTTTTTATGGGGTGATGATTAGAAAGCGTGGTCGATGTGACTAAAACAGAGTTCCCCCATTTATCTGGTAGGATAGAGAAAAAATTCTTATTGGCATAAAACCTATCCAACCTTGAATATATTCTGTTGTCCCCTTGCTGAAAATTGCACCATGTGTGCCATATTCCAGGTGAAAGATCTTTATTTCCAGCAAGAGGATCAAAGAATAGTTTATTTCTTTTCATTCTATCCCAGTGAAGCTTTTCTCTATCCTTCCAGGTAAAGGGGAGGCCCCCCTCCTTATCTATCTGAGATTCAACCATATTAAAGTCACCCCCCACAATCCAGGGCAGGTCAGGAAGATCATTAATCCAGTCCCAAAGAGATATTCTTTCATTCCAATCATTGGAAGTATAAACAGAGCATATGCCAAAACAATTGTTGTTATGGTTAATGGTAACCCAGACAGCTCGATTACATGGGGATATCCCATGATTAGTAATATAGTTACTCCATTTAGGGCTAACAAGAAGAGCAACTCCTCCTCTACCCCTAGAATGAAGGGTGTGATACTTAACTGCATCCTTCCATAGAAAAACCAAATTATTATGGAGGGTGAAATCAACCGCTTTGATCTCTTGGAGCATCAAGAAGTCCAGGTTAGGATGAGAGTCAAGGTATTTTTTTATGACATATTTCCTATCCGGGGACTCAAGGCCCCTTATATTCCAGGATATACAGTTCATTGAGAACCAGTGGTCAGGGGAAGACACTGCATATCCACTCCCTGGATGGGAGTCGCATTATTCGGGGAGGGATCCTCTTTCTTTTTGTTTCCAGAGTTTTTATTTTTTGATCCCGTAGGTCTTCCCCGTCTTTTCGAAATGGGGAATTCTTCCATACCTTCATTCTCATAATCCGACTCAAGCATCATCAGTTTGTCTTCCTCCATGGGCTGCTTGATGTTACAAGAGACCATAGTGGGATTACAAGCGGGAATAACTTCAATGATACAGTTATCATCAATTTCCTTAAGAGTTTTATGTGAGGTTAGGGCTTTAGGAGTAATACAAGTTTTGTCAGTAAGATCACAATTTAGTGGGAAATCCGAGATGGGGCTATTCGAGATGGGAGGGGCTTGCAGATTCAATACATCCTTCTTTCTGTTCGTTTTCCTATGCCTTTTCTTGGTAGTAGTTAAGAAACCATCCGAGATACCCGCAGACACATCAGGGCATTGTGTGGGCAGAGGGGAAACAGTATTGGTGATCTGAGGAGGGGCAGAGACTGAAGACATAGGAGTGCAATGAGGGTTGAGGCGAGCATTTTGGGTAGATGGTTGGACAGGTTGAGAGGCGGAAGTATTGTTACTGGGAGGGATTTGGGGAGGGTTATCTCTAATGGTTTTATCAGAAGGAGTATCCAGTTTCCTTTGGATAATTGGACAGTCTCTTCGTCTGTGTCCTTCTCTACGGCACAAAAAATAGGCATTTAATCCGCCTAGGATTTTGATAGGACATGTAATCTTTTCTTCAGCAATGTCAATATTTAGGGTTTTCGGGATATCTGTTCCAGGCTTGAGTGCTATGAGGATGCGGGCATCTAAATGGGGTACCAATCTAACTGTATCATCCATTAGGATGACCCTACCCAAGGGTTCCAATAATTGTGGTAGAAAACGCCATAGGTAGGGAGGGACATGTTTAACCAGAATCCACCTAGGGGTGGAGAGAGCTATAACTTCATCGTGTATGGCTTCTGGTGACCATGCCAGAGCGTGGAATGAAGTGGAGCCAACATTCCAGTATTGTTTTTTAACAACTTCGGCCTGTGCTTCCTGCGAGACAAAGAAAATAACATATAGGCCCCTCTGTATTTGTCTGCAAAAAGATATGTGGAAACCTAGTTTCAAACTCCAATAATTGTGAAACCAGTCGTCAAGAAACTTGCGTGGAGGGCACTTATCCAGTTCGACAGCAGAGAAAAAAATAGCATAATTCCTAAGTCTATTTTTTTCATTCAATATTTCAACCAGCATTTCAGGATTTGGCAAAACAGAGAAAGGGTTATCAGCAACCCCAGGGCCCTTACCGGCGTTGGAGGCTCCATCGGAGGCGGGGCAGAGGAACCTAGCACTAACATCCACCGCAAATCCTGCGTTCGAAATCGCTTCCGAAAATGTTTTGGGTCTGGTAGGTATAGAAGTGACTGGTTTGGGTGGGATGGGCAAGGTAGTATTATTGCCATCAGACGGGCATTCAGGTCCGCTCGCATGCGAGGAGGGTACGGGATCGGGAGGGAGGCCGAAGCCAGGACTTACATTTAAATCCATGCTATCTAATGCTTTTAATGGAGAGAACACACCTGGATGTCTGTCATTGCCGGGAGTCACCGGCGATCCTCCACCGTCGCTCGCCATCGTGGACGGAAAGAGCAGGATCCCTTCGAATATTCAGAGATTTCAAACTTGCAGCTTCGTCAGCGAAAAAGCAGACCCGCATAATCATTAATCTCATAAATCCATATATTATATTTATTAAAATTTATATTTTTATTAATATTATACTTTTAGGCAATTAAAATTGCGATAATAAAAAAGAAACCAATATTTATTTTAATTTAAATTAATTTGTGAAAGATTGAAAATATTTAATTTTGTAATTAATATATATAATTTATCTAATTTTAATATAGATTTTATTTTTGTTAATTAATATTATTAAATAAAAGTTTAAAACAGCTAGTAGGATATGCTCCATCATAAACAAAAACAAGCCCTCAACAAATTAATCTGAATATATATGAATTGAAAAGATTTCCTTCATATAAGAGCAAAATAAGATATGTGTATCACATCTGTGTCAAACTATATCATATATTTATATATAAAACTATATCATATATATATATATAAAGATACAAAACTCTATAAAAATTAGATATACACATTAATACACATACATTTTCTATATATATATAAAGCCACATAACTCTGTAAAAATAACATATACACATTAATACACATAAATTTTCTCATATCAGTTTTTAGTGATTAATATTATTTGCAGGATAGGAATCAGAAATATCCTGAATAATATTGTTTGCAGGGAATCGGGAATATCCCAAATAGGATATATAGACATATACACATTCCAGCTACTAACTTGAGACATTCATCATGCAACTTTTATATCTTAGCAAATACAACAAAAGCTTCATTTACTCTTACCTATTTTGCATATCCCATTAATAAGGGTGATGTATGTAACAATATCAACAAGGCATTCAGTTATGGATGAATGAAAAAAGTCCCAGGCCTTGTTTGTGTTTGCCAATTTACAGAGAAAATTAATGGATTGAGTGAAGTGCACAAAATTAAATCATTTACTACATATCTAGCTCTACAATATAATTTCACAATTGATGGATGTCCATATCCTTTGTCAAGGTCAGAACTAGAAACTACAGTCTCACCTGGATGTAGTCATGAAATTTCTTCATTGCTTCAAAACTTTCTTAATCAACCATGTTTATAGAAAAAATAATAGGGAGTTCGATGAACTAGAAAATAAAAGAGCAGATGGAATATTTAATATGTAAACTCTAGATTTTTTGCCTTTAGAGGGCCTATTCTAGTGATCTAGGATCGCCTACACTGACCTTAATAAACTCCTCATAGAAGAATCAAAATGGATCTCTGCCAAGACAAAAAATTAGTCAAAGGTATTGATCAAATCCAGGTAATTCCCCCACTCAGGCTCATAGAACCGATGAAGGCGTAAATATTTGTTTTCTAGCAAGTGAGTATTGCTAGATTTTATTTCTTTCATCTATGAATTTGTCAAACTCTTCTGTGTTTATTCCAGCACAAGCATGATTTAGACAAATCCTTACCAACATATAGAATGCACAACCAAAACAAGATGATTGGCAATTATTGATGGCACGCACAAGAAAGGAGCTTACACCCATTCAAAATGAACAGTTTAACAAATCAATACACCTATTTCCTATAAATGATATGGTAAGGAGTCATAACAAAAAAATGTTACAAAAATTGAATCGTCCAGTTGCAATTAGCGAAGCAACAAACATTCGAAGTTGACCAAATGTTGAATCTGAGGATGAACAGCTTGAAAAATAAGTTCTACTATGTAAAGGTCAACAAATAATGCTAACAAAAAATATATGGACCAAAGCAGGCCTCATAAATGGACCTCTAGGTGAAGTGCTCAACATTGTGTATCAATATGGATCCAAGCCACCCGATATTCTGGCATATGTAATAACAAGAATTGATAACTACATTGGGCCACTATGGAATCAGACAGATCCAAAAGTTATACCAATAACTCCAATATCACTGGGAAACAAAAGACAGGTCCCTCTTAAGATGGCATGGGCTATAACAGTCCACAAATCCCAAGGCTTAACACTCCAGAAGGCAATGATTGCTATAGGAGCAATTGAAAGGAAAGGCTTGACATTTACTATCTATTGTATTATGTAGGAGTAAATTGCATTTTCATTCTATTTACAATTGTACGTTGATTCTATTTACAACCATATGATGCCTTTAAGCCTAAGCACTTGCATCAGGGGGATTTATTATCTGCTATATTATATAGGGGTAATTAAATCCTTGACTGTATTTACAATTGTGTGCTATCTTTAAGGCTGGGGGCTTGTATCAATACACATTTCTTTGATTTTCTCAAGAAGTATGGTGCTCTCTGAGGAAAAATCTAGCTGCTTTGCCTTGGTGATGGTAACCTTCAGCCATTCTTCATTATTGTATGTTTCATTTCTGCATGTTAGGCTCAAGAGGAATTGATTATACGTCACATTTTTTGTTACCTCTGTGGTGCTTTGCTCGGCATTCTCATCGAATTGAAGCATGTCTAATGTTTCTGTAGGCATGCCCATGAGTTTTGTTGCCCCCTTCATCAAATGCAATTGCCCATATTGTATCTGTGTGGTCCTGTAGGTTTGTCTAGAGGATGTATCTATAGTTACACTAAGACAGGGTCATGTTACACTTCAAACAATACCAAGTTCCTTCTTCAGTCTCATCTAATCATTTCTTACATGGTTTTCCATTTGCTTGGGTGGGACATGCTGGATAGCAAAAGGACTTAGATTTTATCTATTGTGTCGTTGCCTTTACAATGCAATGGGAGGGTTGCACTGAATTTGATGCATGTGCCCGGATTTCAATGGTCGTCATTCTTTGAGGGGTGGGAGTAGGTGCAGCAAGATGATGCACAATTTCTTGTCCAATGTCAACATTCTGGTTGAACCACTCTTTCAGCTGGGCCAATTCCTCTATAGGAGGGTCTATGAAGAGGCTTGTATTAAATGTTGTACCTATTACCTTTCCATTGAATTCACATACACGGTCATTCTTGATAGAAAGAGTAGTTGTTTCTTGTAAATAATGCCTTCTTTGGAGTTCAATGCCTTTCTTTTATGCCATTGCACCGCATATTCTAACATTGATGGTTGTTTGAGTCATGTTGACTAACTTAATGGTACACCTAGGAACCTCTCTACCATCTCTTCTACGTATCGTTGAGCTCGGATCTACACTAATGACAATTGCAATGATGTCAATGGTTGAGTTATTTTTTTTGGTATCCACTTGAACAAGAGTTGTGAAAATGTATCTGTGCTTGGGTATGGAAGAGTCATCATTGCAGGCAGTAACCTTTGAATCAGCTACCAAGGTTATTTCTAGTCCACTATTGAGTTTGTTGTAAATTTTATTGGCTGGCTTTATTGCTCACCCAGATAATGTGTATGTCACTCCAACTTGGATGTTATCATAATAGGTTTTTGCTAGTTCATTGAAACACGTAACACGTGTTTTAGTACCTTCAATTTCTACAACATCAAGGCTAAAAATGTGGCCGCTTTCTTTTTCTATATTATAGTGGTAGATGTCCTTCTTCAATAGGACACGACCCTTGATGGTCCATCTTGGTTGGTAAGGATTCAAATTTTTAATAGGAGTTATTCGCATAGGTGTGTTGCTCACATTTTGAGGTGGCTTGACCCCAAACAATGTTGTTTGTTGCCCCACACCCTTACATTTTGTGGATGTGCTTGGCTCTATACTTGCATCGCATAGAGGAGGCATAGTTT
This sequence comes from Cryptomeria japonica, assembly GCF_030272615.1. Classification (NCBI taxonomy): domain Eukaryota; kingdom Viridiplantae; phylum Streptophyta; class Pinopsida; order Cupressales; family Cupressaceae; genus Cryptomeria; species Cryptomeria japonica. The sequence goes on along the minus strand of NC_081411.1, from coordinate 766,949,834 downwards.
ATTCTATCTGATATTCCAGTTTTACACAAAGAAAGATCGATTCTCCAAGTATAGCATGTGTTATACATACAATTTCTAAGTTCAGAATAACAATCCACCTACATAATTAAATAATCAAAAATGAAATATTTTAAGCACTACATTGTTTAAAATGTAAAGTTTCTATGAACTTTGTTGGAATAATGGTATCCCTATTGACTCACCAGGAGCCATGCAAATTCAAGAAGATGTATTTTGTTAGTTGTAGTATGGAGCCAACTATGAGTCATTTAGAATCTATGTTATTGTTATATTTTTTCAGCAAGGATGCCTTTTGTTTGTGTATGCCATCAGAAAGATAAACTCTATAATTATTGCAATGCTCAGGTCCATCCCCAAAGTTAGATATAGCAGATATTTGGAGTAATGGAGCCACAAGCACGGACTCGTCATACATAAGTTGGATTGCATTTTTAGTTAGTATGTCCATTAGACAGGGGATTAGGATGTTTCTTGCAAAACTAGGAGCAAACTACTTCATTGCACTATATGACTCTTCAACAACAGGTTGGATACATTAATGACAACACACATAATAGACAATGTGTATGTATCAAGCCTTCATTAAAAACATTATACATCATTTAGTAGAAGCAGCAATAGTGATAATAACATGTAATGAGATTCTAAAGAGATCAATAGTGTGGCCATTATACTTTGATTGTGTGGAGGACAACAAGGAGTATTGGGTGTAATAGAATAATATGCAACTGTGGAGATGTGTTCATGATATGCAGCTATAATCCTTGGGGCAATTACATTAGGTGGGAACCTTATTGAGGATGTAATTTGTTGTTATATTTTGTGATTTTTATTTTAAAAAATTGATGTATTTGTCATGTGCTCTCTTCTTCACAGTGCGAAGTAGGAATTTGTACAAAAGAGATGTTGAAAACAGTTTAGGAATGCCTAATGCCTTGTAATGTTGATGGTGGGTATCCATCTATGCTACTGCTCCATTTACTTTGTAATGTTTTTACTGTATAACCTATACATTACTATGTAATGCATCCTTGAAACAAGAAAATATCCTATGGTAGAAGACAAAGAGGCTTTTATGCTAGTAAATCCCTATAATAAGGGCAGAGGGTAGAAGAGTTCACTAAAACACAACATTATGATGGTGACCTTGTTCAAGGAATATTTATATGCTCATTGTTGCAGAGGTATAATATTGATGATGTTATTTATGCAATTAAATAGGTGAAATTACTATTATGAAGTCTAAGTGATAATTTGGTGCAGTCAAGGTAGGGAGATCCAATGAAGGACAACCCATTCTTGCAGCCTAATACATAAACCATGCAAAATATATCGGTAACCAGTAACAAGATACCAGAAACAACAAAAAGAACAACTAGTAACATAACATAACACATAACCGATAAACAATATGAACAATGTTTATTACAGTCTGAATAATTACACATGCCACATGCTGGATCACAATCCAAGATACAAATAATGCTTACAATACAATTACAAGATCCACAGATCCCCCACATATTAGATCGGCCTCCAGAATCAATCTGTCAGTTCTACCCTAATCCGGACCTCAACCCTTACGACCTCAATCCACTGGAACAAAATCTTGTCGAATCTACATCTTCACTCAATCTCTAAACTCTATCTTCGATCTTCTAACTCGTGCGCTCTCAAATGATTCGCAAGCTTCCATTTATACTGCCCACAAATAATTATAACTCAATCAAGTCAGCCCAAAGACCAACCAGTTCATGAAACGTGCAATGGTAATATGTTGGCTCAAATCACTAAGAACAACTTCCAAAAAAGTACAATATAATGTGCGGTCCTATGGGAACATTGGACATGTCGTAAGAAACATAAATCAATGATCTACAAGTCACGGAGATCAACTACAACCCGACCCAACTTCGCTCAACACACTACTAGACTAACCGGTAAGAACATATCAACCGGGCCAATACCAAAATTGATAACTCACCGAGATTAAATCCAAAATCCATAAAACTCAAACACGAACAAGATCATGAACACAAGGGAATAAACCCAAAACCACAATGCTAAACACTCAAATAAGAAGAAATGCCATGATCTCAAGCAATTCCACTGAAAATTGCTCAACCGGTAAGAAATAGACTAGTGCTTCTACATCTTAATTATATGTGAAAGGGATGATATCATATCATTCAAGTTATGAGAATGGATATGATGTTAAAATCCCTTTTAATGACTTGAGTTATTTGATTATACATATATTTATGAGAAGGTACACTTGATGTGTTAATGTTTTAATGATTACAGGTACAAGGCATTGACTCCACCTAGCTCCACAAGTTTGAGCATGCCTGCATCCCCAATGATGGTTAATAGGAGATAGCACATTGGCCAAATACTCTGAACCAAAACCTGTTGCCCTTGATTAGCGAAATTCTCTTGATTTTACTATTTTTATTATTTTTATTATTTTATTATTTTGAGCCTTGACTACTATAGTTGGTAGCTTTCAGAAACCCAATCATCATGTTTAGTCGGCCCGTAAAGATTGTTTGTGTATAGTCAATCTTATGTGAATTGTCACTATTTAATGTGTATATATGAAAGATATTTGTATACAATTGTGGAAATTTAATATTTAAAAGTGCAATATGCCTTACATGTATTTGGTTTAATATGGATTGCATGATTTTATACTACGGGTCACTTTGGGGAGCTAATTAATATTTAAATTTAAATTGGTTTATTATTATTTTATTTTTAATTCAAAAAGTGAGTTCATATTTTTCCTTTGGAGCCCATTTTGGACATTTAGTCGATGTTTCCTCTTTTAGCTCTCATCAAACCCTACATGAGGAATGGTAGCATTATGAATTTGGAAATTTCTCGGAGGGAATTTCATGGGGATTGGCTTGAAAGCTTGGTGTTGGAGGTTGTTGATAACTCAATGATGAACGAATAGTACCAAACCGATACTGAGAGGGGGGGGTGAATTAGTACAGACAAAAACACAACCTAAAACTGGTTTGTCAGCAGACACTATGCATTGATAGACAAACAGTAACACCAATCCTTAAACAGAGTACAACCGGCAAAACCCAGAATAACTGAGACATGCATAAACCGATTGACACTTATCTTTTCATACAATCTAACACTTCATTTCTATTTCACCCTAATACATGAACACGTAATCTATCATCAAAGATATACATATAACTAATAGATCAACATGAATCACCACTTAACAGAAAACAATCATAACATCACATGAAGAAGACATCACACATGACACACATTTTTCACGTGGAAACCCAACTGGGAAAAACCACGGTGGGGATGAATACCCACAAGCTGATTTTTGAACTCTTTAGAAGTCCGCTCTATTAGGAGCCTTGTCCAGTTAAGGACAGATACAATAGGTTCTATTAGGAACCGATCCTATTAGGGATCACCCAGTTAAGGGATGGCTACAATACCCGATTAAGGATCAAACCCTGTTAAAGGTTACCTTGTTAGAGGATTTCAAGAACTCAATAGCTATAGGACTTCAATAGCTCAATAGCTTAGAGTTACCCTATTAAAGGATTTACAGCAAGTCGGTTAAGGCTACTCTGTTAAGGGATTTCACAACTGTCGAAGTGGTTAAAGATCAATAGGTACAACAATGACCTGATAATAGCACTCAATGCCAATGAAGATCCACTTAAGCTCCTCTTCACCTTCTGCACTTACACTCTGCAGATATCACTTCTCTCCTCTGGTCTGGCAAGAATCATGTATCTCTTCTCTTAGATACACACACACAACTTTTACCAACAACCTCCGAAAGAATCACAGCATCGACCTTATAGGAAAACAAATAGATCGGTAGCATAAATCCTAAACCCTAAACTTGATAGGTTAAGGAATTCAAACGGTTCAATCCTGACCGTTGAGCACAGTGCATTAAATGCAATAGTCTTGATCTAATCTCAAGACATTCTCCATCATTCATTTTCTATTGATTTCATGGTGGCTGGTAACCCATCACACGTTATCACCGTTTACAGACTTCGTACATTCCTGAGGTAGATAGGAACAATCTCCTTCATGCAAGATCCTTCACGTGCACAAGGCTTATGTGGCAACACAATCTGTTCTTCATTACTATGCTAACTCATCACATAAAGTCACCGGTTGAGCCACACAGACTTGAAGCACTTCAATCGGAAACCCTGAAGTTGAGACCACCAACTGGTAGTCATACACCGCTTCCATGTGCCGGTTCCCATAACCATATGCCGATTCACCTTGAACAAACACACTACTTTACTCTGGCACAAATGCTGGTTCATAGTGTTATATCAGTTCTCACATATGCCGATTCTCACCTCTTCAGCATATTGACATCAATGACAACATACAATGTCATTATATCCTCATACCGGTTCTTATACCGGTTCACATAATGCCAACAATCTCCCCCTTTGGCATTGATGGCAATATACAAAGATATCTCTCCGCTTCACATCTTCTCCCCAAATTTCTGTAGATATCTTCCCCACTTCACATCTTCTCCCCCTTTGACAACAATGCTAAAGTGGAGGCACAAGCTTCCTTGTTCGATTATGTTGCTCCCCCTAAGAAGTAGCATCCTTCAACACATCAATCCAAAAAAAATGACTATGTAATACTAGACTGATGTGGAGCAAATACCTTTAGTTCACCTCCTGAAGGGGCAGTACCCCTAATTCACCTCTTAGGTACATAAAAGTAGCCTTTGGGAGAGGCTTGGTGAATATGCCTGCTAACTGCTCCTTACTGGAAACATGTCCCAGTGCAATCTCTTTGTTCTGAACCTTTTCCCTCAAGAAATGATACTTAAGCTCAAAGTGCTTGGTTCTAGAATGTAAAACCGATTTCTTTGAAATATTGATAGCACTTGTGTTATCACAAAATATGCTTACCGGTTCAGATACAGGAACTTTGAAGCCATTTAATACATGCTTCATCCAGATTGTTTGAGTGCAGTTCATGAAAGTTGCAACATACTCCGCTTCCGCTGTAGACTGAGAGATACAACTCTACTTCTTACTCATCCATGAGACCAATCTACCACTGAGAAAGAATGCACCTTCGGTTGTGCTCTTTCGGTCATCCACATTACCTACCCAATCAACATCTACGAATACTTTCAGGTTGAAATCATTGCTATATGGGTACCACAATCCATAGTCAACTGTTCCCTTTAAATACCTAAGAATCCGCTTGACTACAACCAAGTGGGATTCTCTTGGACTTTTTTGGAACCTTGTAGTAATGCCAACTGCATGTGCAATATCCAGTCTGCTATGCACTACGTAATGCAACTTACCAATCATTGATCGGTATTCCTTCTCATCAACCAATGCTGAGTCATCCTCTTTGGATAGTTTACAACCAGTCACCATCGGTGTACCAACTAGTTTTCTATCTTCCATGCTAAAGGTCTTCAACACCTCTTTGACATACTTGGACTGAGTGATAAAGATTCCATCTTTCATCTGCTGAATCTGTAGTCCAATGAAGAACTTAATCTCCCCTATGAGTGACATCTCAAACTCCTTCATCTCATCTACAAACTCATGACTCATCTTGTCATCTCCACCAAAGATAATGTCATCAACAAATACCTCACAGATCAGAATCTGATCTCCTTCAGTTTTCAAGTAGATATTGCTATCTTCACTTGTTCTTTCAAATCCAATTTTCACAAGATGGGAGTGCAGATGTTCATACCATGCTCTAGGTGCCTGCTTTAGACCATATAAGGCTTTATGTAGCCTACACACCATGTCACTATCTTTAGATAGGGAAAACCCATCTGGTTGCTCTATATACACCTCCTCTTCAAGTACACCACTTAGGAATGCAGATTTTACATCCATTTGATATACTTTGAATCCTTTAAAAGTTGCATATGCAAGAAGCATACGAACTCCTTCCAATCTAGCTACAGGAGCAAAAGTTTCTCCATAGTCTTCTCCTTCTTCTTGGGCATATCCTTTACACACCAATCTAGCTTTGTTCCTAATCACTATGCCATCCTCATTCAGCTTATTTCTGAAGACCCATTTGGTACAAATGACATTTTTATGCTCCGGTCTGGGTACCAAAGACCATGTACCATTTTTCTCTATCTAGTCAAGTTCCTCTTCCATTGCCTTGATCCAGTCTTCATCTTTATGTGCCTCTTTGAATGACTTAGGCTCAAATTCAAAGATCAAACATGAGTTTTCTCTGGCCTTTATTCTTGTAAGGATTCCAACATCCTTATCTCCTATGATCTGCTTAGGATCATGATTCATCTTGACATACCGAGGAATGATCTTAACAAATTCCTCTTGCTTTTTTTCTTCATCCTCATCTCCATTAGTATCAGCATCTACATTTGTTGGTATAGGAACACTATTACTCGTACTTGGTTGACTGACAACCGGTTCCCAGAAGGTTACAACGGGTTCATTTACCGCTTGCTCACTGCCGATTTCCTCAATTTTCTCAGAGGTTTCATCAACTCTTACATTGATACTTTCCATAATTCTCGGAGTCCTATTATTGAAACACTTAAGAGCTTTGCTCTTGGTGGAATACCCTAGGAATATTCCCTCATCACATTTCGCATCAAATTTTCTCTGGTGTTCACTCCTCTTGATGTAACATTTGCTACCAAACACTCTAAAGTAGCTAACCACAGGTGTCTTACCGGTCCAATACTCATAAGGAGTTTTATCCTTACCTTTCTTGATGAGTACCTGGTTCATTGTGTAGACTGTAGTGCTCACCACTTCTCTCCAAAAGGTGTGAGCTACCTTTCCTTGAATCAATATGATTCTAGCTACTTCAACCACAGTCTGGTTATTCCACTCTGCTAGGCCATTCTGTTGTGGAGTCCGGGGGGCAGACGGTTGCCTCTTGATGCCATATTCTTCACAGCACTTGTTGAATTCACCGGAAGTGAATTCCCCTCCTTGATCAGTTCTCAGGCACTTGATCCTTTTACCGCTTTCCTTCTCTACTAATGCTCTGAAGGCTTTGAACTTTCCAAAAGCTTTAGACTTATCTTTCAAAAATGTGACCCACATCATTCTTCAGCAGTCACCAATGAGAATCATGAAGTACCTATCACCCTGCACACTTCTAGTTTTCATAGGACCACACAAGTCAGTATGCACAAGATCAAGCAAATTGTCAGCAGTGAAAGGTTTACCTTTAAAGGTTGAGGAAGACATTTTCCCCAATTGACACTCTCTGCACAAGGTATTATCCAGTTTGCTTAGCACCGGCAACCCTCTAACTGCCTTGATCTTGCTAGCCTTCACAATGTTATCAAAGTTTACATGGTAGAGTCTCCTATGCCATATCGAGCTATCATCAAATTTAGCCATAAGACATGTACTTATATTTGCATTCAGCTAAAATAGGTTACCTTTGGTCTGCATGCTGGTGGCCACCAATTCACCATTTTTCCTTTGATTCTGCACACTCCATTCTTGAATTCCAGAGTGAGACTACTATCATTCAACAGGGCAACACTTAGAAGGTTGTGTCTGAGACCATCAACCCAATACACATTGTCTGCACTACTGTTTCCATTCAGAGAGATGGACCCTCCGCCTTTGACCATGCATGGTGCATCATTACCAAAGCGAACCACACCACCATCATATTCTTCCAAGGATAGAAACTTGCTCCGGTCACCAGTCATATGGTGAGAACAACCACTGTCAATGATCCACTCATTGGAATTATCAAACCGGGAGACAAGAGCTTTCTTATCTGACACATCTTCCTTGACAACAACAAACACAATATCTTCATTTTCTTCATCCTCTGATTCCTCATCTGTGACACCTTCATCAACTGCCACAAAACAGTTTCTCCGGTTTCCTCCTTTGAATTTCTTGAACCTTTCCGGTTTGTCCTTGTTGTTGCCATTAAGACAGTTTACAGCAATATGTCCTATCCGGTTGCAAGAAAATCATTTCAAGGGGAGCTTACCTCAATATTTACCCATTCCTTTAGGAAGTTTCCTGGCAAGAAGAGCTTCAAATTCCATTAGAAATTCCTCATCATCCATTACTCTGCCTTGTCTTGTTCCATCACTGGTGCTTGCTTCCTTTCCTTTTCTGGATGATAAAACAGAAGCTTTAAAGGCTGATTCTATCTTTTGAACACTGCCATCAAAACTATTTAGCTCATAGGTTGTCAACTTTGCAATGATGGAGTCTAGGAATACCTTAGTCTTGTCTATAGATCTCAGCTCCTGAATAACAACAACCCTTATTGCATAGACCGGCAATAGGGATCTCAGGACTTTGCTTACCACAGTGGAATCTTCCATTTTACCACCTGCACTCTTGATATCTCCAACAATGGTTTTGATTCTTATACCATATTGTTGAATGGTCTCACCTTCAACCATTCGCATGTCTTCAAACTTCCCTCTAAGGCTTTCTTCCTTAGCTTGTTTTACATGCTCATCATCGCCATAGATATTTTCAAGGGTATCCCATACCTCTTTGGGATTTACCTTATCTTGGACATCAATAAACTCAATGTCAGATAAACTACTAATTAGGGCTTCCATGACTTGCCCATTCTCCTGCATCTCTCTCTTTTGGTCATCAGTGAGAGTACCAGTAGGGGCAACATAGGCATTCTCAACATAGCTCCAGTGTTGAGCACCCATGCTTCTGATGTATATCTTCATTCTGTCTTTCCATATACTAAAATTTTCTCTGTTAAACTTTGGACCTTCCCTCTTCATCATTTGACTGGGATCTTTGCCTCAAGTGGTTAAGCTTACAACACAGAGGACCTGGAGGATTCTCTAATACCAATTGATAACTCAATGATGAACGAATAGTACCAAACCGGTACTGAGAGGGGGGGGTGAATCGGTACAGATAAAAAACACAACCTAAAACCGGTTTGTCAGCAGACACTGTGCATTGACAAACAAACAGTAACACCAGTCCTTAAATAGAGTACAACTGGCAAAACCTAGAATAACTGAGACAAGCATAAACCGGTTGACATTTATCTTTTCATACAATCTAACACTTCATTTCTATTTCACCCTAATACATGAACAAGTAATCTATCATCAAAGATATACATATAACTGATAGATCAACATGAATCACCACTTAACAGAAAACAATCATAACATCACATGAAGAAGACATCACACATGACACACATATTTTTCATGTGGAAACCCAACTGGGAAAAACCACAGTGGGGATGAATACCCACAAGCTTGTTTTTGAACTCTTTAGAAGTCCGCTTTGTTAGGAGCCTTGTCCGGTTAAGGATAGATACAATAGGTTCTATTAGGAACCGATCCTGTTAGGGATCACCTGATTAAGGGATGGCTACAATACCCGGTTAAGGATCAAACCCTATTAAAGGTTACCAAGTTAGAGGATTTCATGAACTCAATAGCTATAGGACTTCAATAGCTCAATAGCTTAGAGTTACCCTATTAAAGGATTTACAACAAGCCGATTAAGGCTACCCTGTTAAGGGATTTCACAACTGTTGAAGTGGTTAAAGATCAACAGGTACAACAATGACCTGATAATAGCACTCAATGCCAATGCAGATCTGCTTAAGCTCCTCTTCACCTTCTGCACTTACACTCTGCAAATATCACTTCTCTCCTCTGGTCTGGCAAGAATCACGTATCTCTTCTCTTAGATACACACACACAACTTTTGCCAACAACCTCCGAAAGAATCACAACATCAACCTTATAGGAAAACAAATAGATCGGTAGCATAAACCCTAAACCCTAAACCTGATAGGTTAAGGAATTCAAACGGTTCAATCCTGACTGTTGAGCACACTGCATTAAATGCAACAGTCTTGATCCAATCTCAAGATATTCTCCATCGTTCATTTTCCACCGATTTCATGGCGGTTGATAACCCATCACACGTTATCACCGTTTACAGACTTTGCTCATTCCCGAGGTAGATAGGAACAATCTCCTTCATGCAAGATCCTTCACATACACAAGGTTACGTGGCAACATGATATTTTCTTCATTACCATGCTAACTCATCACACAAAGTCACTGGTTGAGCCACATAGACTTGAAGCCTTTCAACAGGAAACCCTGAAGTTGAGACCACCAACCGGTAGTCATACACCACTTCCATGTGCCGGTTCCCATAACCATATGCTGGTTCACCTTGAACAAACACACCGCTTCACTCTGGCACAAATTTCGGTTCACAGTGTTATACTGGTTCTCACATATGTCGGTTCTCACCTCTTCAGCATATTGACATCAATGACAACATACAATGTCATTATATCCTCATACCGGTTCTTATACCAGTTCACATAATGCCAACAGTTGTTTGAGGCTTCTTGAAGGACTTGCATTTTTCTAGTGTATGTGGTTTGCATTTAAAGTTTGATGTTTCTTCAAGGTTGAGGTGGGATCTTTAATTTTCTCCCTTTTTTCTCGATTGAATTGGTTTTGGTGAGCTGCAAATGATTTATGGTATAAATATCAACACTCTTGCAATTTGAATTCCTTCATTTAGAGAATTCCTTGATTGTGTGCTCTCAATTTTATAAACCAAGGGGTTATGTGCACAAAGATGGTGGTCAGAAAAGTGGGCACCACCCAAAAAAAAAATGAAAAAATAAGCAGCGTGTACACGGTTCTAAAATTTGAAATCACCATGTATGCACTTAGGTCCATTGTTCCTAAGCCTAAAAAGATACCGCATAAATGTTGTCTTTAGGAAAGTGAGTGCATATGCGCTGCTTTTAGGAAAGTGAGCGTGTACATACTCATAAGCCCTAAAAGACCGTGTAAGTGATACCTATCAAAAAAAGTTTTTTTAAAAAAAGAATTGGGTCTTATTTTCTCATGACCACGGTGTGTTTTCTTCCTTTTCCTCCATGAAACTATGAACGGGCTGCCACATTTCTCCACTAAACACTATGGATCAAGGTTAGTTTTTCTTAATTTTTGTCTTTCTTTCTCGTTTATTCAATTTGTTTTATGTTTTGAATTTAATTTCGTTTATTTTGATTAGGTTTTTTTATTTTTTATTTCAAAAACTAGATTCTGATAATCCACAACAACAACAACAAAATGCAACTCCTAAAAACCCCAAACAAAACCCACAAGATACATCTCTAGTTCCTCCTTTTGACTGTACACCTAAAACACAAGAGCAATTGATTAATCAATTAGGGAAAACCACATCTAAAATAGATAGACTGATTAATAAATTGAAAACATTTGAGCTTGAGCATCATAAATCCCTCGCCACTAGCCTAGAAACATTAGCTAGTGGTGCCACAGTCGTTTCCACACAAATTACAAAATGGGGAAACTTTAGTGATATGTGTCATCAATACTATGCTGGTGGGTTATCATACGAGGGAGTGAAAAACAAAAACATTAGTAAACAACAAATATGTGCCCTTTTTGTTGATCCTAAAACTGGTTAGCCATTACCTCTTAATGCAAAGAGGTTTCCCATACATTGTTGTACCAATGTGAAGATGAAAAATCTTTTTTGGCAGAGGTGGTGGATGGTCTTTGATGATCCACCTTATAATAATTATGAGGTGCCATTGTATTTTTTGAGAAAAGTATATTGTGAGTTTATCCTCAATGTGTGGCCAAACTATTTTGACATGAGAGAGTTCCATGGTAGAGGTGGCAGCTCTTACCAAGATAGACTTGGAGCCTATAGACGAGTAGCCCTAGAGAGTCATTGCCCACTAGCACCCAAACCCAAGGTACATTAAGCTGTCCCAACAGAGCTGAAAGAGTCGATGGAGCTACAGACTCTTCAGGCAACCACAATATTGACTGGTGCCATCATCTATCATGGGACACAGTTAGCACATGCTCTTGTACTAGATGATGAGCCATTAGTTTCTCCATGTGGCGCAAGCATTCAACATGTAACTGGGATATTGAGTTCCAAGTGGAGGAATGTAACCATGTGGACCATGGTATTGAGCATGAGGCCTCAGACGAGTGTGAGCATCATGACCATGCATATGATTGGCATTAAAAGCATGACCTTGGTGTTGATCTTCAAATGTAACATGGGTTTGTCCAGTATAACCATGACCAAAATTATGGCCTTGGTGGGTATCTTGACGTTGGCCTTGAGTATGATCTTGGATATGCTCATCAAAGGTAGTATGAGGTTTTATAATGGGAGCATGACCACGATTATGAGTTCGATTGATATCTTGATATTGGTCACTAGTATGTGGATTGGTAACCCTTAAACTGTTGGCCATTTGGTGGAATTGATTATGTGTTGCATTGATGTTTTATCATTGATGCCAACACTAGTTGTTTGGATGCTTTACTGGCACCCTACTGGTCCTGGTAGGTTGAGTGGTTTCTGGTTAATCTGGATCCGACATCATACGGTAGGCTCCGGTATAGTTTGGTGATGGAATTGGCTTGTTCATAATACTCATGCTCATAATTGGTCAATTGGTTTTGGTCTGGTGATCGGATGCTATCCTATTTTCTTAGAAGCTTAGTTTCTGGTTTCAGTGAGGGTTTCACCAGCAGAGATTTTGATGAATATTTTTGATGAATTGCATAAGTGGTGTTGGTGCAGCTTCTGGTGGAGTTTCAAGATGTTGTTGGTGATCATGTTCGACTTGGCAGATGGAGATCATTGTTGTAGCATGTGGACCTATACTAGGTCCTGGTTGATCTAGGTTATGGACTGACTTTAATGTAACATGTGAATTGGACCTCCTGATGTATTTCCAAGATGTCTTATGTGTTGGATATTATTTATTTGGTGTTAGGCCGACATGGTTTATAATTATGTAATTGGTTTATTATCTTGTGGCCGACCTAATTGTTTATGGTCGAGGGTTTGTATATATAAGATGTAAGATCTCATTATAGATCATCATGGTTATGGTTAGAAGTCATGGTCAAGGAATATAATTTGCGAATAATATAATATCATTCAGGTAGAGGATTTGGTCAATCAATGGAGACTGAGTTGGGTTTATGTAAGAGGATTTAGTCCTCTGGTATTGAGCTTAACCGGAACTATACTCAGGCATAGGAGAAGCTATCTTTTGCAATTCAACACTTCTCCGGATTGTAGTCTGGATTTCTATGTAGTCAGTGAGAATCCTTTTGTGATAAGTTGTGTGCTCTAGGTTGTTGGCCTTCCTGCAAGTGCACGCCCCTCAATTGTAATTCATATACTTACTGCAGAAGTATTATCTGACTGTGGGTAGGCTTCCCACCATGGTTTTTTCCCTTTACCGAGTTTTCCACGTATAAATCTTGGTGTTATGTGAATGGATTTTATTCTATGATTATTGTTTATGCTTAATTGGTTTAACTGCTATTTTGGTATTAATATTTTGGGTTCCGATATTAAAGTTTTAAATGCTAATAGTTCTGGTAATCTGTGACAACTGATTCACCCCCCTGGTCATTGGTATGATTTTTCTCATAGGTTTTTCTAATGCGTGTGTAGATAGGAACACCTAGTTTTTGCAAAAGGGATGAATGTGAATCGGACCTAGGTATATCTCTATGTCTAGCTCTACTAGCACCAATATCCTCTTGATTGTTATTTGCTTCCACAATTTTAGATGCATTAAAATAGGAAGGTAACTTGATACCCTCTTGTGCCAGCATCATGAAATAATGTTGTGGGTTCTTGCGTAAGATTGTCTCAAGTACCTTGTTGAACCTTGAATTGAACAAACAATCTTGTAGTTTTGTTAAGGTTATTGAATCATTATCTGAATCACGCACACTATAGTGATTTTCAAAAGTCATGGTATTGTAAAATTCTCCATCATATTTGTAAGTATCCATATCTTGAGATCTTGGAGCTTCCTTGGCTTCTCTTCTAAGTCTTTTGGCTCTATTTTCAGCCATATAAGGACAAAGGTTTGACTTGGGTGGATGAGTGAATGAGAAAGGATGATGGAAGGAAGATGCAACAATGACCAAAGGTTGGGAGTTTGTATTACAAAGGTCATAGAGTGAGGTTCCAAATGATGATAGGATTAAGACTATGATAGATAGTCACAAATCAATAGCTCAAGCAAGATACAATTTCCTAGAAGACTATAAATTTCAAGGTAAGGTATCCTAACTCAAGAAACTAAAATTGTACCATAGATGATAGATCTAAGAGGGAGACCACCAAGTGATAACAAAGTTTGATCGAAAGATAATAAGGACAACAAGACAATCTTTTTGACTTTTGCAATGTGTAATATTTTGGATGAATAGAGGTCTATATGGACTAAAAATGAAAATGCGACAATGATGATCTAATGGTTGATTGATTGGGAATCATAAGGAATCAACTGGGAATCTCTTTCAATCTTTGTGATCAAATACATAGAAAGATACCAGATATGCAGTAAGATATGTTGTAGGTGGGTTATAAAAATCTATATCTTACATGGAAAGAATGTCTAAATACGTGTTTTCGGTGAAAAATGTGCTTTGCCTAATGTCTGTCCAAATTTGAATGTTGTTTTTGGGTATCAATGTGATCAAATATGATTGTTTGATGATTAATGTGGAAAGAAAACACTGCAAACAAGAAGACATAATATCTATTTGTGTGATTGTCCAAATTTTACGTGAATGTGTTAGGTCTTATCAAAATAAAAAATACACCAAACACTTCCTATGCCTAAGGTCAATGTCCAATGGTAGCTATACATAGGTCCACAACTTGAAATCTTCGTCGACTCAAGTAATAAATTCACTCAAGGAGGGTTGTTCACTCTTGTCTTTGCATGAAAAGGGTGGGTACGGGCCTCCAAGACTAGAAGGATGATCTAATCACCCTCTCCTTGAAAAGCTACATATATCTTATAAAAGATGAGGAATTTTAGCTCAAATCGTGGGTGCCTAATGGTGAGTAACTTAAGAGTGCGATGCTACACCCTTGCATTGAGAAAGACACCAACAACTTAATCAATAGGGCCAGGCTCTAAACTAAAGGTTTCTAGTAGTTGTTTGAGAGACAATCCACATACAAATTCACTAGGCAAGTTACTTAAAGCTCTTACAACCCTTATCGGGCCTTGATTTTGAAGGCTACCGAATTCATATTACATCCATATTGTTGTATGCACCAAATTGGACAAAATTTCTCTTGCTACTCATTTATATAATGACTCAAACAAAAAAACCACTTTGGTCATCCCCCCTTGGAGCAATCACTTCTTTGAAGAGGTAGGCCTTCTAAAAAAAGAAAAAGAAGATTCTTAGTGATTTCTCTTACACCCAAGATCTGTGAAGGCGAGGGGAGAAGATAATTTCATAAACACCTTAGGTTTCTACAACATAAAGTGTGCAAGTGCACAAGATACTTCAAACAAGGATTCTTTTTAATGCACCAAAATAAAATGTGAGCTATTCTATGAAAAAAACAACACAAACACTCGACTAGATACCCCTGCAAAATCACAAGTTAGTAGTTGTAAAAATAACCCCTTTCCTTCAAGACAAATGTTAATGATTTAAGGGTCCTACAAGCAAAAGTAAGATACACCACTTTTGTTAGTACCAAGGGTTAGCCAAAAATCTAGAAATGCAAAAAAATAAAATAAAAAAAATTACAATTTTTATTTTA
The DNA here is from genome assembly GCF_030272615.1 of Cryptomeria japonica. Classification (NCBI taxonomy): domain Eukaryota; kingdom Viridiplantae; phylum Streptophyta; class Pinopsida; order Cupressales; family Cupressaceae; genus Cryptomeria; species Cryptomeria japonica. The sequence continues at coordinate 766,934,151 of NC_081411.1, read as the reverse complement.
TGTTTACAATGATTTTGACTCCAAAAAGTAAAATGAAAACAAGATACCCTTGCTAAAATTTCTAAGAGTTTTCTAAAAATGTAAAAAAAATTTAAAAATATTCCTTGATTTGAGCCCTAGGAGAGCAAATTTATTGAAATTCCCTACTTCTCAAAGATCTAATATTTTGCTAATGCTATTTTGTCAAAATTAAAAACTTAAAGAATTGACCCCCTTAAAATTGTGAGAAATTTCCAGAAACATAAGAAAATCTAAAAAATTCACTGATTTTCTCTCAAAATTGTTCCAAAATTTTTCAATTTTTTTTACTAAAATCTTTTGATGCCATCTCTAACCTGCAATAAAAATTTTGTGCAAAAAACCATAGCCATTCAAGAGACATGATCAAATATTTCCAAAACCCTAATTTTTAAAGATACAATTTTTTGCTAATTATGTTTCATTAAAATTAAAAGTGCAAAGAACAAAAATTAAAAAAATTCACTGATTTGCTCCCAAAATTGATTTTTCATGAAAACATAATAAAAAAACTATAAATTACTCACAAGTGATGAAAAAAATCTAATTTTTTAAACTTAGATCTCTTTAGGCTATCCTCAGCCTAATTTTTTCCATGTAAAAATGTTCAACCATTTGAGAGATATGATCAAATCTTTCCAAACCCTAAGCTTGTGTCTCCAACCCTAGCTGCAAAAGGTTATTTTCCAATTTTTTTGCACAAAATAGCAATATAAGATTAGGAAAACCTACAAAAAATAGATCCAATAGAGATCCAAGCCCCACTAGACGTTCCAAAATGTATATGTTGAATTTGAACTCCTCAATATATTGCAAATCCTATTTGCAACCACTAAACCCTAGATCTACAATGAAATTCAACAACACATTAATGAAGAACCATCAAATATGCAAAATCATAAAATAAATCAAATAATATCTTCACACATTCACATGGGTTTGATCTTAATTATTTTCCTATCTCCATTGATCTTGCTTTGATATGTTTTCTCTCAGATTTTATGCTTACACAAGAGTTTAATATCGGATATTTTTCATCATATATAATATCATATACAATATATATAATATTATATATTATATAATATTAATACTATATTATATAATATATAATATATTATAATATTAATATATAGTATTATATATTAATAATATATATCATTATATAATAAGACAAAAATGTAAAATGTATCTGATATCCGATACCTATGGGTATTTTAAACCCGAACTATGTCCGCCGTGGGTCATTTTCAACCACAACAAGCACATGTTTAGAGTTTCCCAACAATCCAATATTTGAAAAAATTAGATATCTGATTGCTACAACAAATTTTCATCATTTACCAATTGATCTAGGTGGATAAATGTTTCACCAAAATAGATTGTTCTAGATGCTCCATGTGGCACCTCGGTAGACTTCTCTTGTAGCAGACGGTTTGGTCTATTTGGTCAAAAGTTGGTTGGGGGAATTGAACCCCCAACCTCACATCTCCTATTTTTTTTCTCCTCATCATTGTCTCCTCAGATCCTTACTGCTATATATACGTCGTGACTATTATTTGATGTAAAAATGATCCACATAATTGGGATCATGGATATCAACCAACCATCCCCCTCCACTTCCCACACATTGCTCTCCACCAGTGCAGCCCCAAGGATCGTGCAATATATCGTAGTGGGTTTAGTATTTGTTAAGTGTTTGGGGTGAGCCATGGAAATATAGACTCAAGTTTAATATCTGTTAAGTGTTTGGGGTGAGTTGTGGAGGACATGGGATAATTGTGAGAGAATTTTTGGAGAGCTAAGTGATTTGGAGAGTTAGCTTGTGATAGTGAATTGTTTGACTCTGTGCATTGGGATCTTGAATTCAAGCTTGTTGTACTTGTTGGAGAAGGACTTTTGTAATTCATTATCATCTGAGGAGACATGAGGAGACTTTGTAATAAATTGAAGACCTTGTAACCTTTTTCTGGAGCATAATCAAGGATCGATCACTCTGTTGGAGAGGGACTTGGAGACGTAGCCATTTGGTGAACTCTGTTATCAACTCGTGTTTCCTTGTCTTCTCTTCTTTCTTTATATTGATAATTCGTTATTTAACTGTTGTGATGTTTAGTTAAGCATTTCA